>NC_081408.1:705541940-705600911 GCF_030272615.1 Cryptomeria japonica
TGAGAAGAAGCATCAACCAAGAGTAATTTGATTCATTTTGTGGAGGAGATTGATTTGAATTAGGAAAAGCACCCAGTTCATGTTTAGTAATTGTATTCCCTTATTTTGCATAAATAAAGTAAGCCACTTAGTGGTTTTTATTTTATTTATCATTTGATTTCTTGTGTCTTATAAAAATAAACATATTGTATTTAACTTGTTTAGGTTTGTAAAGTTCCTCTCACAAGAGCACTTTACTATGTTTTTTTTTTTGTGTGTGTGTCACTTGTAGACGAAGATTGTTTGCATTTGTTGTTGTTTAGAATAATTTGGTTTTTAAGGGTGTGTTCAATCATCATTTGGTATCAAAGTCTAAAAGATTTGGGAATGGGGAGTTGGCTATGCTAATAAGATTTTGGACAAGTATGTGTACTAAAATTTTGATAGGTTTACAAGAAGAACCTACATACCAAAAGACTAAGCAAGAGGAAAAGGAGAAAAGCCTCAATTGAGGTATCAAGAAGACAAAAAGAGTAAAAGATGGGAAGACACAACATCATGCTAAGAAAGAAAGTACCAAGATGAAAACAATATGAAAACAACTATGAAAAAGCAAGACTCAAAGTGGGATAGAGAATGGTAGAGTTGAGGAGGTATATAGAGAAGTGTAAGTCTTGGTGAAGTGGTGGCTAGAGGAAGGAAACAAAGAATGTGGTTAGCAATTGAAAAAGAAGTTGAAGTGCCTTGTAGAGCTACTTGTTAATAAAATAAGAAGGTGAATGATGGCTTCCTTAAGAAGAGAAGATAAAAACATGAGAGAAACCCATAGAGGATTGGAAAACAAAAAATTATCAAGTGAGCAACATGTACCAGAAGAAGTGATGGAAGTTCTCATTGTGGAGAATATGAGGAAAAATAAGAAAAAAATGGAGAGAAGAAATGCAAAAAGAAGTACTTGAAGAAAAAATTAAAGAAGAGAGGAGAGTGTCCACAAGGGAGGCACTCATAGAGACATTTTAGTCTATTGTTTTATTATCTAACATTTTGGTTTTTTGAGTATGTGCATGAAATTATGAAAAACCTTATAAGGAAGGTCAAGAACAAGGCATTGAAGCTGACAAGAGAAGGGGAAAGTAGAAAACCTATAGATATAGACAAAGATGAGGAATAGAGGAAACAAATTATAGCAATCTACTAGGAAGGTATACAAAAATAGTTTGCAACAATCCATCAAGGAGAGGTACATTACAAAGTACCAAAAAATCAAGATTAGAATAGTGGTGAAGTCTTTTAGCATGACAATGGAGATGTTGAAGATGCCCCAGAGTTTCATGATGCCTTAGAAAATGTTACATAAGAAAGAAAGGAGGCCTATAAAGAGGAAGAGTTGGAAAGCAATGAAATCAAGGGTGAAAGAAAATCCATATAACAAGGCATTGACCAGGTGAATGGGAGTGCAAATTTTGGTTTTTGTCATGTATGTAGAAATAAGAATGTATATACACAATTTAATAGGGAGAAAAGGAATTTTGAGTTCTCAAATCTTGCTAAGAAACATAGATACAACATGTCAAGTTGGCTTAATAAACTAGTTATTAAGGAACAACATACAAAGTGTAAACAAGAGGTTACTTATAATGGATTTTTTAGTAGCAAACAGGTACAAAGCATGAAGACATGATAGAGTTCCAGTTTAACCAAGATCATAAGGAAATTTCTCAAGAAATGAAGCATAAAGGAGACGTTTTAAGGTGGAAATCAGTCAATGGATTAGGAAGAACAAATGTAGAAGTAAATAAACATTGGCTCAAAGTTTGTATGGTTAAGAGTGTGACAACAGTAGATGAAAGTAGTGTTGCAAGACATGGAAATGAGATAGCACTTCAACAAAATATAAGATGTAAAGAAAAGGTCTAGTAAAATGAACAAAAGATCATGATTAAGCAAACAAAGGATGAAAAAACAACATTGCAATGAGGTAGTCTAAGACAACAAGTTGGAAATTATGAAGAATGTTGGTGTAAATTATGTCTCATAATTACACTTTACTTAAATTGACTTAGGATAATGCATTCATTGTAGTTAGTATATGAGAAACTTAGGGAAGTGTACACATAGGGAAGTTTCTTGTAGGAGAAATTGCACCTTTTGTGGTCTTATCTCATTGAGCCACATGGCATGGTTGTGTGCTCTCATGGCCTTGCCTTTATAAGCAATCTCATTTACATTGTATGCAATCCAATTTCAATCCAATCAACTCAATTAGTTGGGTATTTCGCATCTTGATAGTAATATAGTTGATTCTTGTCACATATTATTTCTCTCTTTGTTCTTGTCCTTTCCTTTGGACTCTAGATCTTGGTTATTATAGGCAAATTCTCAAAAAGAAGAATCCAGGCAAACTAAAATAATTCCAAGAGTAGCTTGAAAGAAGATTAGGGAGAACACATGTTAGATGGAAGGCAATAAATTTGATGATGATGCTTTTGAATCATTGAATAAAATTGTTGAAGGAGGAGACAATGTACGAAAGAAGGTGTTGGTAGTAAATAATAAGCAATAAAGAGAGGAGATTGAGTTAACATATAAGGATGATATTTTTCAAGGGATCTTAGCACCTAATGAAGAGAGGACGAAGGGAAATTTTAGATATGATCATGAATAGTACACAAAAAAATAGAGCGACTCAAGGAGGAAGAATGCTAGGTGTGGGAGAAGGGAAGAATTTAAGAGAAGAGGTTAATGATTCTAGAGGTTTGAGATTAGTTTATACATTAGGTGAAGTGACATGCAATACAAGAGATGTAGAGAGGATTTTAGAAGAGGTATACAATCCTCCTATTGGAATCAATGAACACTGAGAGGGGGGGTGAATCAGTGTTTTGTAATTTGCAAACTTATTAATCTAATTCTTAATCCACCGGATGCACAAGAAAGAAAGTAATATGCAGAAACTTAAAGAAAACAACCATAACACCAGAATTTTTTTCGTGGAAACCCAGAAAGGGAAAAACCACGATGGGATTTGAACCCACAATATTATTATGCTATGGTCAGAAGTATGATAATATTACATAAGGGGAACGCACTTACTTGCATTCAAGCACACTTCCTAGAGCTCATTTCTCAATTACAAAAGGGGCTACAACCCGGAGGAAGGCTCACCACCTTACAAATTGATGAAAATGATTATAATAATGAATGAACTGAAGTATAGCATCTAACTATGTCAAAATGCAGTTCTGGTTAGGCTCATATTCTCTCCTGCACCTGATCTGTCACTATGCTCTATTTTCTTATTGTGTCACTCACCGAACCACCAAAACCTTCAATCACATTCACCAAACTCGCAAATTTTCTTATCACATACATCAAAATGATCAACCAAGTCGGTCTTATATATTTGCACCAACAAAAAGAATTATTAACTAAGTCGGCTTCACAAAACTTGAACACAACACCAATCACCAAAAACAACTCAAGCATTCTGGATCACATAATATCCAACTATTCAATACATTAGCATTGTTCTTCCGGAATCATTGGATATTGGACCTTGAGTCTTGCACTAGAAGCAACATCAGAGGCTAGAATTGCAAAGTAGGTTGTCTCAAATCATGAATCAACTACCTTAATCACCACAACCAAATTACATCACCAATAACAAGATATGCACCATGACCTCATTCTTCACCGATTACTGTATTCCACCTTCCAAACTTATTCCTAATAAACAATATGACTTTTGGTAAGTCTAATCTACATATACTGGATAGAGTTTGTTGACTGAGTTGCCATCAATGACAACCCCTAAGAAATCTCCATACATGAATCTTCACCGGTACAATGTATCTTTCCAACACCTCCATTGTTTTTATGTTTTAATTAGTTACTTGAAGATGATTAACTAGAAACAAAAAATCCAAGGCAAGGAGTTACTAAAGAGGCTAACTTGCATTATGATATTTATCTCATGCATAGTGATGATCATGTTTGCATCAATGTAAACGAGGAAGAGGATGAAAAGGGTGAGGAAATGAATAGTGACAATGACATATATGAATGTGAGACAAAGTTTTGGAGACTTGTAACTTAAAAGATATAAAAAGGAAAAGATACAAGAACAAAGAGGAAAACAAATGAAAGGAAACCGAGAAAATTAAAATAAACAAATACAAGTATGGAGTGGATCTAGAGGAGGAAAGACAAGAGA
Source organism: Cryptomeria japonica (assembly GCF_030272615.1). Taxonomy (NCBI): domain Eukaryota; kingdom Viridiplantae; phylum Streptophyta; class Pinopsida; order Cupressales; family Cupressaceae; genus Cryptomeria; species Cryptomeria japonica. Next base: position 705,546,133 of record NC_081408.1, read on the forward strand.
TGAGTAGGCAAAACAATTGGAAGAAGAGGAAAAAGAAACTCATCATTTGAGATGGCAATTAAATTTCAAAGCAGACATGGTAAATTGTTTCAAGTTAACTATTTCAGGCATACGGGGTATGTTGCGAACTATTACAAATTGAAAGGGTAGTTCTCCTGCCCAACTCCATTTGTGAGCTCACAATCTTTTTACTCATTAAGACTAATACAAGAGCATCGAACCATTTTTAGTTTTCTTGTTTACCTGTTGTGATTTTGTAATCTTTCTCCAAACTTGTCTTGGTTGAGTTGTAAGATTTGATTTTGAGGCAATTGAAGATGTTGGAAAGTCACATAAGAAAATGGTTGGGCAACAATGAGAAAGAACAAAACAAAAAGAAAGAGAAGTGGGCAAAGGGTTGAATCAATGGAGGAAAATTGAAAGCGGTGGTTGTTAAGGAAACTAATCCACTGGTGCGAAGGGATGATTCAAAAAATGAAAAGAGTTTTTTTCATTTTGGAATTTGAAAGGGAGAAGGTGATTTTGGCTTTAGAGAGAAAGAAACAGAGAAGAGTCTAATGCCAAATAAAGAGGAGAATCGTCTGGAAAGAAATTCATTCCTCTATAGAAGGTATTAATGATTTCAAGAAAAGTCAATTGGAAAGAACATAAAATGGTAGGAAGCATCAACTAAGAGTAATTTGATTCATTTTGTGGAAGAAACTGATTTGGAAAAGTGGCTAGTTTATGTTTTGTAATCATATTTCCTTATTTTCTAGAAATATAGTTGATGCTCTGCAAAAATGGGGCAATTTTAGACTAAAACCTGTGGTCGTATAACACACAAAACAAAGAAACAAAGGCAAAAATTAGTGTTAATCAATCAAAAACTAGTCTGAGTAGGCATACCAAAAGAGACACTAAAAACAAAGTAAAGCATTTAACTATGAATGTAAATGCAAGAAGACATCTCCAAATGCCTTCTGCCATGCTCTTAGCTCCTTCTCCCTTGTTCCTCTCCTCTCCAAGTTCCAAATTAGTGTAGCTCTCAGTAGCTTTTTGCACTATGGATGCTTATGGAGATTCAAGATTGTAGATGATTATGAAAAGTATGCAAATGCAAGCTTAATAACCAAATAAGGATGAATTATCTAAATGCTATTTGTTAATTTTAACCAAAAGAGTGAATAGGAGTAAGATATGCTAAATGTTCTCTAAAATTCTCTATAACTTAGATGCATACAAGTTTTCAGGATCTAGAGTATGAAGAAATGGGCTCTATTTATAGGAAAAATGGAGCAATGGATGGTTGAGATTGAGTAATCTCAACAATGGTTAGGATTGAATGATATTCAATCCATGTGAGGACTTTCAACCCAATCCCAGGATGACAAGTGTCAATATGAGATGGGTTGAGAGGAGAGGGAATAAGAATTAAATGCTTGACATGACCTGACAGTTAACTTGGGAGTTAAGGTCAAGGTTGGGTTGAGTGAATAAATTCTTTATTCAAAGAATAAAACTTTTATCCAATGGATAAACTCTTGTGCAAAGGTAAAAGGGATAACCATGGTCAAAGCAATAAATGCTTGATGAGATAGATGAGTCATATGAGGGTTGAGTTAGGGGTTAACCATAAATGGTCATGTAAGAGCCATAAGTGGTTTAGAAGACTTTAGAGGTTAAATTGTTGAACACACAAAGCATTAAATGCTTTTCAAAGACTTTGAAGTCTTTGAGAAGTGACTCCAAGTTGCTTATGAATGTGACAATAATTAGGGGATGGATTAGGCTAATTGATTAGGATTAAATAGGTTCTAGAAGAATTTAGGAAGGGGGTTTAGGAGGCAAGTGAGAGATGTAGGAAAATGCAAGTGGGGGGGGGGATTTATGATTTAAATAAATGTTTTATTTAATTTATTTAAAAGATGAAAGAGGATTAAATTGAATAAATAGAATTTATTCATTTAATTGATTGTGAATTTGGTTTAATGAATTAATTAAAACAAACTGAATAATTTATTTAATTAATAGGAGAATATTTGAAGATAAATTAATTTAATATTAATTTAATTAACTGATGGCTAGTGGGTTTTTAATAAAATAAATAGCAAATATTCATTTAATTAAAATGGACAAATTTATGTGACTATAATAGTAAGTCATTGACTAGTTGTTATTTGATTTATTATTTGATTTCCTACATCTTATTAACATAAACTTATTGTAACGTATTTGGATTTCTAAAGTTCATGTCACAAGATTACTTTACTATTTTTTGTTTTTGAGTTCCTATTGCTTGTAGATAGAGATTGTTTGTGTTGGTGTTTGCATTTCATGCTTTGTACAAGTTCTTGAGTTTACTTGGGAGTTAGCATTCTTCTAGATGCATACAACTGTATAAGTTAGGCATATTATTCTTTGTGTTGGAGTGGTTATACCTACTTTTTTTCCTGATTGGGACATCTGCCCTTGTCACTTGTATTCCACTCTCTCAATTTTTGTTTTATAAGTATCGAGGTTGTACTTTTATAAACATCCCATTCTCATCAATCCATTGTGTACATTGTATATATGGTGAAATCAAGATATTAAACTATTGTAATTTAACCAAACAAAGATCCAACAACATAAAAACCCTAGTTCTACAATGAAATCCACCATACACCAATGAAGAACCTAAAACATGCAAAACAAAAAATATTGAAAGATTATACGATTCACATGCTTAGTAGGGTTTTATCTCTAACTTTTCCTATCTCCATTGATCTTTTTTGATATGGCTGCTCTCAGATTTTGTATTGTTCACAAGATCTCAACAAAGGACGGATTGTGGTTGTGTAGTCGCTTGAGTGATTTGATCTCTATGAAAGGTCACATGAGCATTGATTAGATTGTTAGGGAGTTGACAAGGATGAAAGGATCCTCTTATATAGAGATTACCCTAGAAATAGAGGAATAGGATTAAGAGGTGGAGAGATAAATGGTCGGCTAGGATTGAAGCGTAGGTAGAGAAAATGAGAAAATATTAGAGAGGTGGTTAAAGGCAAATTAAGAGATGAATGACAAGTGTCATGGAGGGAAAAAGCTAATGAACTTTTTTTTTATCGATGATATTGAATTTTTATTAAAGGAAAAGGAAATTTGCAACTTCAAAAAAGAAATAGTTCTCTATCATGAAACCACCAACAGTCACCAACTACCCAAACCAACAAAGACAAAACCACCCACCCAAATCAACAAAGACAAAACCACCCACCCAAAACAATTGTTCATACCACCAACCCAAAATGTCTACAATAGCGCTTCACACAATACAATAAATCGATATAGAACATGAAAACCAAAATTGAAAAGCCTAAATAACAGAGAAACGGGAATGAATTGCCAAATAAAGACAAACAACATAAACAATTCACACACTACCCGGAAGGACTGCTAGGGTTTGTCTTCTGCCTATCATCACCACCTTCGTGCATCTGAACCTCGACCTTAACCTTCGGTCTATCTCTTCCTTGAGTCCTCTACTTCACTACTGTATTTGGCACCAATTTCCAACGAATGTTGATTGAAATTTTGACAAACTTTTGTCTGATTACCAAGGAAACACCCTTACAAATTTCATTGGAAAAGCGACGAACCTAAATTTGTCGAAACCTCGACCAAGCATCGTTGGACAATGCCATGGAAAATGAAACCAGTTTTTGTCGGAAAATCAACGAAAACTAATATATTTTAGTCATCAATTTGGTAGTATACTAATATATTTTAGTCATCAATTTGGTAGTATACTAATAAATTTAGTGGTTAATTTAGTCATTGATTCTTGTTAACTGGTCATTTACTTAGTCATGGTAGTCATTTTTTTAGTCATTGTAATCATTAATTGTCATTTAAATAAAAATTGATTTATGTCTATTGGTAGTATATTTAGTCATTTGTATAAAAATAGTTAAGAGATAGTGAGTATTGTTCATAAGTTTGTAGACACTTAAATTAATCATTTTAATTAATTTATTCTCCTACATAATTAATTTATTTAATTATGTCAGTCTTTATTCTTCTCAATATTAATTAAGTTTAATCTAATTAATATTGTCACTATAGTCCAATGATTGATTTATTCAATAAATCAATTTTCCTTTCTTCTTCTAAGGCATTCAAAATTAATTATTCCTAATCCCCCCTTTTAATTAATTAATCTCAATTAATTAATTAATCCTTGTGATTCCTACAAATCACCTTTTCCTAATCCATCATTAGTCTAATTAATTTTTCTAGAAACTCTCTTAATCCTACTTAGCATTATTCTTCAATATTTAATTACCTCCACTCATTCTCTCTCCTAGTCAAATCCTCCTACAAATCCCACTTGCTCCTAATCCTTGCCTAATTCTTCTAAATAGTCCCCCTAATCCCTTGCTAATGCCTAATCCCCATGATTAGACACAAAAGTCAACTATAGTCATTTATGGCTAAATCCTCTTTGTCCCCCTCTCACCTTCCACCTTAAATGCTCCCCTTTTGTGTGAATGTGAGATTTTCAAAATCTCACATTCTCTCATGCTTCTCACCTTCCCAAGGAATTTTTAAATTCATTTTCCCTTTTTCCAATCCCCATGCACACAATATCTTGAGGATTTTTTTTTTCATGTGCATCCCCCAAGGAATTTTTAATTCATTTTATTCCTCCTAGGTGCATTGGGAACTCTTCCCCATGTACCTTGAGGAGGGTGGAGACAAGAAATGCCTTTATGGAAAATCTCTTGGTCTCCACCCCCCCTTGTCATGTCATTGTCCCTTGATCCATGTGATCTCATTTCCATAAATCTTAACCCTCCATTCCTCTTCAATCTTGATCATCCATTTTCCTCTATTCAATTCTATAAATTGGGGTGTCCATCCCTTCACTTGATCATCCACAATCCAAGTAACTTCATGTTGCTAATTTGAGTTTATCAAGAGCATCCCAATCATAGCCTTAGTTTGACTCCATAATCCATCCATTGTTGTGCAACTTGGACAGCCATCCACATCTCACTATTGGACCAATCCAAACAAGTCAAGGAGGGACATGTGCTTGGCTTCAACTAGTGTCCAAATTGAAGGAACAACAGAGACTCCTCTCTTGCAAGATATAATTTAGTTAGTTTATTTCTTTTATTTGGATTTTTATGCTTATTTGGATTTAAACTAACCTACTAACCTTGCTTGAAGTTTCCCTTGGTTCATTTTGGCACGTTCAGTGGGATCCACGTCCCAAAAATAACCATTTTTGTAATTTTTTCATCATTTTTAGTCGTAGGTTCTAGATCAGTGTGAGAGTCTGCAAATTAGTGCGTGCACCCCGGATTCAGTGCATGAGCTTCTAATTTGGCATAGGCGTAGGCGCTTTAGCGCGTGTGTTTCAAATTAAAAATTTTACTAACCCACCCTTTTTTACAGGTTGTTTTCAACGCTTCCGATTAGGCTTTAGCGCATCCGATTTAGTAAAGTTTTTCATACTTTATATTTTTAAGCACTTAAAATCTAAAAATAAAAAATAAATCTGAAAAAATCAATTAAAATCAAAATTAAAAAAAAACTTTATTTTTATAATTATGTCATGTTTACATTACAGTAGAATCAGCGCGTACACAAACATTTTGACGCCTACGGTCTAGTTTAGTGCTTCTGTTTCTTGTTGTTTGTAAAAAAATTTGAATTTGAATTTTCGTAGTATTTTGGTTTTTATGCAAAATCTATTTGTTACAATGCATGCACTAGCGGTTCAACATGGGCGTTTCTACTTCAGCGCGACTATTTTCAAGTATAATCTCTCTTTTTAGGAATTTATGATATGTTTTATGTATTTTCTATTTTAAGCATTCAAACACTGCTTCAGTGCCTGGACAGGTGCTTCAACGCATTTGTTTGTATATCAACGCATTCGCTGTGCATATATGAATTTTTCTATTCGGATCATATTTTGAGTTTTGCAGGTCTGTACGATCAATCTGAGACTAGAAATAGAAGCTACTAATTGTTTGTTTTGCAAGATGTTGGGAGAAGACTCTCTTTTTTTTACTAGCCTAGTTATCTTTCGTGCATTTCTAGATTAGCACACATTTCATTTTAGGCATTAAAATTTACAAATGTCTTTCGTAGATTAGCAACACATTTCATTTTCTTAATGGTCAATGAACATTATTATTTCCATGTCTTATTTTATTTTGATTGCATGCTTTTACCCTTAGAGTTCTTGCCTTCCTGATTTGCCTGGCACTTCACACAGGCATTGGTGAGAGGGGAACGACCCAAGTGGTAACAAGCTAAAGCCAAGCTCTTCCAAACCACTACAAATAAATGTGTTTGTGATGAAAGTTGCAAGCAACATGTGTTTATTAGTCCATACCGACACTATGTCTCCCCATAAACCCTATAGGGTGTAACCCCTATAAGCTAGGAGCCTTTTGTAACTACGAAGCATAAAGTGTCACATGTATGGCCACACGAACGGATGCCCTAACTAAGAAATCTTGTGTTTAGAAGCCAAAAACCCTCTAGTCATTGGTGCAGGAGGTCGGACCTCCAAAAGGTGCTCACATTTTTATGGCTCTTAGTAGAGATACGAAGTTCACCATGGGGAGTTTTCATGGGAACTGATGCTTGGCTTCCCTGAAGAAGTGAGTGTTGAGGGTGGAGCCAGTGGGGTCAAGCATCTAAGTATCCACTCTGAGTAAGCGTAGCTGGGAAACCAAGTGAGATCCATGACTATTATCCTTGCCAGCCTTAGGAAATGTCATAAAGGTGAATGATTGTCTTTGGGTCACACTTGGCCAATGTGTTTTCTATGTTTGATACTTTCTTGCCAAGAGTAGAGTGAGAAACAATCCCCTCAGTTTTCCACGTTTGTCAAACATTCTCAAGTCCAATTTTTCACACCTTGCATAGTCGAAGTGCAAATCTAGTCCATTATATTTTCACCTCATGTTTCATAAGCGTAAGTTGTACAAGCATCCCAAGAAGTCAATCCATCATCCAATCAAGAAAAAGAAGCTCACCCAAGCCCAATTCATTAGACGTTGAAAGTTTTCATATACCAACTACAAACTTTTTCTCAAACATAGGACCTTTTTGCACCGATATCATGATTACATTCATGGTCATAGCAAGGAGTTTGATGTTGGTGAGGAACTAAGAGTATGTGCCCTACACCAAGGATCAGGCTTGTCTTTCAATACCAACCATCATCAAAATCAGGGTGGTCTCATACCTTCATACAATTTGCCTTCCGAACCTATCACTTATTGAGTCATTTCCATTCCAAGGATAATCTAGTCGTCAAGTTCTTCTACTCATCATTATCACCCTCCTTTGATCTTTCATCACTAGCACTTTCTAAGGACGTAGCACATCAATCAACCCTTAATCAATAATCCTTCAATCAAATCAACCTCACTCCAAGTTTTTGTACCTTGTGAAGTTTTATTTGGACCTCATCTTTAATCAATTAATAATTTGGCTTTTGTGCTTGGGAAAGAATCTCTCCCAAGTACCTTTTCCTCATCTTTTGATTCAATCAAGACTCCTATCCTATGTCTTTATTTTTCTTGGGATCATTAGTGAATCCTTAGTAGAAAGAGACTTTGATCATTAACCTAAGGTCTAAATTTTACCCAGCTTGGTTGTCACCTTGCTTGTGGTTTCATCAACATCCCCCACCTAAAATCCTCATCCAAGGACTAAGGTACAATCTTAATCAAACTCTTGTCCTAATCCAAGGACCCCATCAATCATTCTATCCAACTTTATCAAAATCCAAAATCCCAGCTAAGTCCTTTCATCAAAACTTTTCTTCCAATAAATTTTCCTAAGATTATTCTTGCATGGTCACAACTTGATCCCAAAAGAAGAAGATGGTTGAACAACAATATGGCATGCCAGACATTAGTATCCTATATCAAGACCCTACACAAGATCCTATGCAAGGGAAAAATATACAACCCGATATCCAAGATCCACAACCACAAGGGGACGCTAATATGGTTGATCAAGATGACCTCTCCCCAGAATTGCGAACATTCCTAGAGGATTCTTACAATCAAGAAATAATGGAGAAATTCATCCAACACAATACCAGTGGTCTTCTAAAGACTCTTATTGAAAATGAAGCTTTCCTTCCCCCTAATTTCGATAGATCTATTCTTGATCAACAACCACAAGGAGAATTTTCTCCTACCCACATCGTTACACCTATCATTCAACCCCAATCAATAGCACCTACAGTATTCATCCCCATGGTTTCCATCCAACCTTCTTCCTTCTTGACATCTATACCATTATTCAAGCTGATCATGTCTATTTTCCAACATGCTTCTATCCCATCTTCTTCTACCCGACCACATGTCTCTATTCCACAATCTTCCATTCCTCTCAACAATGCCGCTAATTTCATCAATGCTTCCCTTCCTCTTGTCACAACAATTCACAGGTCATGACCAATCATAACTCAAATCCCCGTTACATCGGTCATCACATCTCACATTCCTGCTTCTTCATCATATCAATATATTTGTGGTGGTGGTATACCTCCCATGACTCACTAGATACTTAGGGAAAATGCGGTCCATCATGTCCAAGACCCACAACACGATATAATCAAGGAAATCCAGGACATGAAAAATATCATCAAAAATATGAAGGAAGGGACTAAAAAAAGAAAACCTTATTCATTTGAGGAATTTTGTACTTGTCCTTATGATCCTTCGATATCAGTTGCACCTTACCCACTAAGGTTTGAGATGCCTAAGTTCACAAAGTATGAGGGCCAAGGGGACCCCCGAGATCATGTCTGTGAGTTTCATATCTCATGCTAAGAAGTCTCCTATAGTGATTTATATCTTCAAAGGCTCTTTCCTAAGAGTCTCACGGGAGATGCTCTTGCATGGTTTTCATCCTTGCCCAAAGGTTCTATCACCTCCTTCCCTGACTTAGCAGAAAAGTTCTTGGCCCACTATACTTACAACATTGTCAATAATATTTCCATGATGGACCTTTGCAACATGAAACAAAGGTCTAGGGAAAATTTCACTAACTTGTTGTAGAGGTGGTGATACCTTATCAAGAAATTCCAGTAGGATATGCCAGAACAACACCAAATTAAATTATTTCAAAAAAATTCGGTGCCCCAACTATCAAAACCCTTGACATCTCAGTGCATAAAGTCTTTCGAGAAGTTGATTGACAAGGGCCTAGCCCTTGAATGTGTCTTGTTAGAGGAAGGTACCATAAAGCATTATAAAAAATCAAGTCAGAATACTTCCTCTTATCATAATGACAAACCAAAATTTTGGTCTAAGAACAAGAACATAGTCAACGATGGTGTCACTGATGCAAAGCGAGTTCAGACTATGGCTACCCCTCCAAATTCCACCCCCACTAATCACCAGTTCAATACTCACCAAAACAATCAAAATCAATCTCAGATGCCTCCTAACAATGTCTTAGTCTAGGGATGACCATCCCAATCTAACAATCAGACTCCAATAGAGTATACGCCCCTAGCTGAGCCCATTGAGGTTGTGTTCCAAAAGCTTGTTCAGCCAGGTGCATTCATCTTCCCAATAACTTGCCTATTTTAATTCTAATCAATCTAAACCTAGGTGGTATAATGAGAATGAGTATTGTGACTCATCATATCAATGGGAATGATACACAAAAGTGTATAAAACTAAAGAACTATATACAAGATCTCATTGATAAGGGTGATATTGAGGTAGCTACAGCAAAACCTGGTAATAATAATGACAAACTCAAGATGTACCAGGAGCCTTTCTCGAAGCATGACAAAGGCAAGGGCTCATCATCTAATACCGCAAACTACGATTATACCAATCATAAAATTGGATTTGAATTTTTGGTAGGTCACATTGAGCCTGCAGATAATCATGTCAACATCATCATTGTCTAGGGAAAAAATCCTCTCCCTTCCTAAAGAAGACTTAGGATCATTGTTCAAGGTGATCCCGCCCATCCTCAATTGGAAAGCATACATAACCCTTCTAAGATATTCATTTAAGGTTCCACACCTTTCGCTTCCCACTCTCAAAATGATTGCAATGTAACTACCTGTCGTGGGAGGGTAACTGTCCAAGAAGCCCCTCTAGTACAGGAGCACCCAGGAAAAAAAGGTTGAGCAGGGCCACTGATATGCCCTATGAAGGATTTGATGAAAAATGAAGAAAAAAAAGACCTATAAGGTCTTTATATGATGTAACATGTCCATGTGAGCCATAAAATGTAGTGAAATGCAATGTAATGGTCAAAAAATGTAAAATTGCCATTTTGAGCAATTAGGCCTAGAAAAGGCTAAAATTGGGTTTTTGGTGTAGAAGTGTGTTTAGGTGGATAAAATATGTTTATAAGGTCATCTAATGAAAATTTTAATGTTTTAGAAGGTTCATATATAGGTTTGGCAAGTTGACATACATAGTTGTCAAACTTGACAACTTTGGAGCAACTTTTTATTGTCAAAAAGTTGTCAAGAATGCAAAAAGTTGTCATAAGTTAGTTATAAGTTGATTTTAGGTTGGATTTAGGCCTATAAGACCTTGAGGGTTATAAATTGAATAAATTGAATCATTTTGTGGTTGTTGGTAAAGGTGTTTTGATCGGGTTTGGAGTTTTGAAGCAATAAAAATCTAATTTTCATGTGTATTTTCTAGGTTTCCACATAGAACAGTTCGATTTTCCATTGTTTTGAGTTATTTTATGAGTTATTTTTCATTCCTTCATGGTTGGAGATGTTTCTATAATTAACTAAGTTTATTTTGGCTTTGGTTTGAAGTGATTTGGTTTTGTTTTGGTGAAGATGTCTAATTTCTTGTGAAAACAATCATATCCCTGCCCTAGGGTTAATAGTGAGCATGAAAATGTTTTATATTTTATTTCCAAATTGATATAACCCCACAAATGGGTACGATGGTGTATTATATTGTATATTTTCATAATTTTTTTTTTCAAGAGGCCATGCACAAGATGGCATGTGCATTGTGGGAGTAAAGGTCTGAAATTTTAGGGGCAGACTGTTGCAGAAAATACAATCCTAATACGGGGGCCATATCTCACATTCCCACTATTGGATTTTTTTTATTTTTGGATATGTTTTGTATAACCAAGTTATGAATAATTTCACTAGAGATATTGAATAAATTTTTTCAGTTGCAAAAGTTATGGTTGACTGTGTAAGGGTCTATCAATATGGCAGCAAGGTGGTAGTTTTGCAATGATTTTTCTTTGTCAATGCATTGAGGTAGTTTGTAAAGTCTCAAAGGGTCATGTTTCTCTTGATTGAGTATTATGACACCATTTGTGTCAACTTGATCATAAAATAGTCTTGTATTATTAAGTTTGAGTTGGCTCCTTTGAATCTCTGCATCACCCTCCTCCATCAAACCCTCCCCCCTCCTCCATCAAACCCTCCCCCAATGTCATCCACTCATTGATATGACCATCTTGGGAAGACCCTTGCACAAATCTCCATCTTAGAGCTCCTCAAGACCTCCCCTGTCCATAAGGAAATTTTGGAACAAGCCCTCCTCGAGTCATGTGTCCCTGACAACATCAATGTTGCCCAATTCCAAGCCCTCATTGGAAACCTCACTGTCCAGCAACACCTTGTTTTCACCTCCAATGACGCTCCTGCAGATGATGATCATAAAAAAACATTACATATTGAAGCTCTTATCCAGGAAACACAAGGTTAAATGCATCTTGATAGATGGTGGATGTGGACTCAATCTTTGTACATATAAGTTAATAAAGAAATTGAGGCTTTCTGAGGACCTAGTTGATACATCAGGATGAATCAAAATCAAAGCCTATGATGATGTAGAAAGGGTTTCCAAAGGAATTATCACTTTACCTCTTCAAGTGGGCCCTGTTACAATTGAGACCCCTTTCCAAGTTCTAGATCTTGATCTCCCCTATAACATCCTCCTCGACAGACCATGGATTCATTCCCTTCAAGCCATTCCTTCCACTTACCATCAATGTATTAAATTTCCCTTCAATGGTAGAGAGATCACTATCAGAGGCGATCCACAACCTTTCCAGTATTTCAAGCTCTTAGAGGGAAAAAATTCATACCATTGCCTATTAAATAGACCCACTCCATCTCCTCCATCTAATCCATCTAAATTCGCCTCCAACTCATCTCAAATAGATCCCAAGGTCAAGATCCTAGACAATGGTTGTGGAGAATACAAACTTGAGGATGTCTTATTAATAAGCAATCTCCCTATGTCTCCTAAGTCATTTGGCAAGCCCAAAGAAATTTAAAAAGACCAGAAACCTATTATACAATGTAAGGATACCACCTTCAAGAAATAAGGCCCACTTGATGAGGAAAGTCTCTAGACAAATGTTTCTTTGTGGTTGTACCATGAAGAAGATGAAGAACTAGAAAATATTCCCAAGAAGATATATCCAAAGGCATCAACAATAGTGGATAAGATGGGTTATAAAGGACACGGCCTAGAGCTATAAGAGAAAGGAATCAATACATCGATAAATGCCATCTCATACAAGTATAACATGGGCTTGGGTTATACTCCAGTACCTAAGATCACTATCACTAGTACCCCTTCAAGTCCCTCCTTGGACGTCGAAGACTTTGAAGAAGAGGAACTCCATGAAATACCTTTTGAGTATGAAGATGACATCTTCTTTGACACCCATTTCAACACCATCACCCCCATAATCCCTTCCACCCCATATGAGATGCAACTTGTTCACCTCGAGCTTATAGACTGGGACCAACGAGACAAACCCGCTTTAGACATATGTGTCGATAAAAATGCTCGCATGGCTCTCCTAACTATGTGCAATTTAGAAGACTGTAACAAATTTCATGGGCTTCAATTACATGAGAATGGATACTTTGGTAGTCAAGTCAATGCCCTTAGTCGCAAAAAATATTTTAAAAAAGGAAACCATGATTCCCTAGGTGAAAACCTCTCTGAAGTACCTTTGGATGAGGAAAAAGTAAAAACAAAGGGCATATCTGAAAATGAAAACCTCGATCAAGAACTTGAGGATGAGGGACTTGACCTCCCTACTATTGTGCATCCACAACAATACAGGTCAAATTTACTGATAGAAGAAACATACACTATCATGTCGGCACTAAAGACACCCCAAAGAATGTGCTCATTGCTCAGTCCTTGACAGATCAAGAGAAGCAAAAATTTATAAATTTTCTCACCAAAAAAATGTATCAATTTTACCTAGTCATATGCTGACGTGCCAGGCCTAGATCCTGACTTGGTAGTTCACAATCTTGTTGTTCATTCGGATGCAAAACCAATAAAGCAAAAATTACACAAGATGCATCCACACATTGCACTCCTTGTCAAAGCAGAGATTCTAAATATGTTGGACGTTGGATTCAAAAAACCAATAGATTATCCTTAATGGGTATCCAATATTGTACCTATCGACAAACCTACTGGGGGCATCCGTATTTGCATAGATTTCTGAGATTTGAATAGAGCCTTCTCTAAGGATGATTTCCCACTCCCCAATATGGAAATGGTTGTAGACCTCACAACGGGACATGAAATCTTATCACTTATGGATAGACTTTCTGGATACAATCAGATTAGGATTGTAGAGGAAGACCAACACAAAATAGCATTCACAACACCATGGGGCACCTTTTGTTATCAAGTCATGCCTTTTGGTCTCAAGAATGTTGGAGCTACATACCAATGAGAAATGATAACAATTTTCCATGACCTTTTGCACAAAATCATGGAGGATTATGTGGATGATCTTCTAGGAAAATCCAAGACAAGACATGAACACATCCCTATCTTAAGGCAAATTTTTGAGAGATTGGAAAAATATAAACTGATCCTAAATCCCAAGAAATGCATCTTTGACGTCACATTTGGGAAACTATTAGGTTTTATTGTTTCTCATAGAGGTATAGAGGTTCATCCTACAAAGGTGAAAGCTATCATGGAAATGCCTCCCCAAAAGACCCTCATACAATTGTGCAGTCTCCAAGGAAAGCTCCACTCTATCAGACGCTTCATCTCGTAGCTTGCCGATAAATGTCACCCATTTGCACACCTACTACGCAAGCATACCAAATTCAAATGGGATTGCCTATGTCAAAAAGGCTTTCGATAAACTCAAGGAATATCTTGCATCGCCTCTAGTTCTTATGCCTCCCATTCCAAGACAACCACTTCTTTTGTACATGTCAAGTACTATAGTGGCATTGGGGGAATTATTGGCATAGACAAATGATCAAGGAAAAGAGCATGCTATATACTATATCAGTCGCACATTAGTAGGGTATGAGCTCAATTATACCCCTATTGAAAGAGAATGCTTAGCACTTGTCTTCAACACACAAATGCTCTGGCACTACATGCTTAACAATAAAACAAAATTGATTGCTAAGATGAACCCTCTCAAGTATCTTTTATCAAAGGCTGCTCTCACTAGCAGAACTGCTAAATGGGTCATGTTACTAAGTGAGTTCTACATCGAATATGTAGATATAAAATCAATCAAAGGACAAGTGATAGCAAACCAGCTAGCAGATGCTCCACTTCCAGGTGATCACCCTATCCTCACATAATTTCTAGATGAATTCATAATGGTTGTCACTACATCTTCCATGTGGTCATTATACTTTGATGGTTCTTGCACTCAAAATGGATTGGTGGTAGGCATATTGTTAATCACACCAGAAGGATATTGCATCCCCAAATCATACAAGATAGCCTTTACATGCACTAACAACATTGCAGAATATGAAGCGCTAATCTATGGACTCCATTTGGCTATCCAATGGAAGATATTGGAATTACATGTCTATGGTGATTCCCAACTTGTCATTAAACAAGTCAATGATGAGTATCAAACAAAAGATGACAAGCTTCTTCCTTATTGCAGTATGGTTGAGGACCTCAAGAAGCATTTTACATCAATCAAGTTTTATTAGATTCCACGTAGCAACAATAGAGCTGCAGATGCAATGGCCACTATTGGTTCCCTCTTTCAAATGTCGATACAAAGTCAAAAGTGTGATTTTCTGGTTGAGCAACTCTTCATACCAACATATGACCTACCAGAGTTTGAAATGGGTGCATACTTGTTGGTCCCAAATCCCCTTGGTATCAGGAGACCTTCACTTACCTAAGAGATAACACCATTCCCCCACACCTCACCAAAACCCAACAACAAACCTTTATCTGTTGATGTGCCCATTATACTATCCTTGGAGACACCCTATTTAGAAGGCATTTCGATAGTTCCTTCCTAAGGTGTCTAGATAAACAAGAGATTGAATGAGAACTACATGAAGTACACAAAGGTATATGTGGGGCACACTCAAGTGTTCTCACCTTGGCTAAAAAACTGTTGCGAATGGGATACTACTGGCCTACAATGGAAGTAGATGCATATAATTATGTGAAGAAATGTATCCCTTGCTAGAAGAATGGTGACATGATTCATGCTCCATCACAAGATTGGCAGCCTTTTATCACACCATGGCCCTTCTCACATTGGGGGCTCGATCTCATTGGGAAATTCCACCCTGCATCCTCCAATGGTCATAAATTCATCATTACTGCCACTGAATACTTCACCAAGTGGGTGGAGGCCATTCCTCTTACCTTCACCACTGGTAAACAGATCTCTAAATTCATTATGAACTATTTAATCTACCGATATGGAATCCCCAAGGTTATTATCATAGATAATGTCAGACCTTTTAAAAATCGGGATGTTAAGGAGCTATGTCAAAAGTTTGATATCCAGAACCGCTTCTCCACTCCCTATTACCCACAAGGTAATGGTCAAGTTGAGGCCTCTAATCAAAGAAACCTCCAAGAAAGAGAAAAGAAAGCCAATTTTGAGCCCAATTGGATTGGACCTTATGTAAACATAGCAAAGTATGGATCAGGGGTATATCAGTTGGCTACTCCTGAAGCGGATTCCCTAGATGAGCCTATGAGCATCATGCACCTGAAGAGATTCTATGCCTAGTCCTTAGAAGGTCGCCAATTGTCTTAAAAATAATAATAATAATAATTCAAAAAAAAAAAAAAATCAAAATCAAAAAAATCAAGAAAAAATTCAAAAAAAAAAAAAAATCAAGAAAAAATTCAAAAAATTCAAGAAAAATAAAAAAATCAAGAAAAATACAAAAAAATGAAAAAAGGTAAAAAAACTAAGAAAGAAATAAATTCGTCCATCAGTGAAAAACACTTTGTGGCGATATGGGTAAGTACCTTAGTGAAAACCTGTTTGCAGGCACCAAGGTAAAAAATTTCGATCCATTGTCTATCAGGTCAGACTCTATCTCCACCACTCACCCATCATATATCCATATTTGCCACCACATCCATCATCCCGTATGTCACCGTTTCTCCCATTCATCCCAGCATGAACACTGTCCCCTCATCCACTCATCCATACTCGATAGAATGATCACTCACTTTATGATGAGTTTCTGCCCGAATCATGAATAAGGATCAACCCATTAAACTGAGCTTTCAGCTCATCAAACTGAGCTTTCATCCCACCAAACTAAGCTTAATTTCTAGTTTTGAGCTTCTTATTGACTTGCACATAATTCAAACACTTGTCCACATGTACTCCATCAAGTCTCAATAGTCAAATGTCTGCACTCAGGTGTCCATGTCATCTACTCATTTTTTTATTCACATCCATCAGTCACTCATGCCCATTGGGATGCATTCTTCCCCTATCCGATAGTATACCCACAAATCCTAAGTCTTAGTCTTGGCAAGAGATTTCATTTGGCTTGGTGCACTTTGTTTGCATGATTTTGCCTGATTACTTTGATTTGCATCACTTTGACCTATGACTGTTCCTACCCATGGTTACCAGGGTCAATCTATATCTTGGTATGTTGTGTAAAGGGACATACTGGGGCATGTTTTTGTGGTATGGCATGTTTGAAGGTTTCCCTTGTACGTACTGACAACCCTACATTAGTGTTTATGAACACTTGCATGATTGTGTGCAAGGCATACCTGTTTGTTTGAGATTTAGTCCATGCCTTGGGGTTTTCATGACATACCGGTTCCTATAATTAGTAGTGTAGATTACCCTTGGCAATATCAAACTAGGTTGGCTCTCCACATCTTGTGCACAACAAATCTCCCTACCCATCCCATATCATCACATTTTTTTATCATATCCCCCTTTTCACATCTTGGAGACCTCAATTCCCCCCCCCCCCCCCATATTTTTCTATCCTACCTAAGGTCATTGTATTATGATTGGCATAATCTCAAATAAATTTTGTGTTATTCATATAAGTGCATTACTCATTTTTATTTGCTGCATTAATCTTTCATTTGTTGCATTATTCATTATTTATCCATTATTTAGGTTGCATCACAAATTTTGTTTATCCATCATTAAGGTTACATTTCAAAGTTTGTTGCATTATTCATTTTTTATCCATCATTTAGGTTTCATCAAAAATTTTGTTTTTATCCATCATTTAGGTTGCATCACAAAAAAAAAATTATCCATCATTTAGGTTGCATTTCAAATTTTGTTGCATTATTCATTTTTATTTTGTACAGTGCACCTATACTTAGTTTGCATTTCAAATTTTGTTGCACTTCTCATTTTATAGTTTATCCATTATAGTGTGCATGTTCACTTCATTATAGATTTTGTTGCATATTCATTATAGATTAATCCATTAAATCACACTATGTATTCTCAAAATCATTAGAAAATCCAAAAATAATACATCATCCAAAAATATATATACACATCATAAAATCCCAAAACATATGCATCCACATAGATAATCATCCTACATCCATCAAAGTGTCAGTAATATAACATAAACACATGCATATATAAGTATCCATCCTGCATGCACCAAAGTGTCAGTAACATATCATAAGTATAGGCATATGTAAGCATCCATCCTGCATCACAAATAAGCCAACACAAAACATCCATAATCATCATCAATGCATCACATCATAAAATAAAAAATAATGTCCATAATAAAGTACATGCATGCATAAGCGCTGCAAAAAATCATATATCACATATATATATGCCTCTCAAAAATCAATATAGCAGTCATAGTACAATGGCCACCTGGAAGGGTTAAAAATATACATAATGTTATATGGAGCTAGCTCTCCCCTCCTATCTCTCGGGCTCCCTCCTCATCCCTTCCTCCTCCTTTGAATCCCTCTACTCCCCCTATCCTAGGTGGTCTCATACCCACTGATTCGCCTATCTATTGGCTTTGCATCAGATGCTAGCTGTGGGTCCTATGAGAATGTACACTTTCTATGTACGATTCTTCTCTCTGCTTTGTTGCGACCACTCTATGATATAATCCTCTATACTATGCAGCCTCCCATCTTGCCCTCTCCACCCTCTCCCATTGTTACATCGTATTAGAGTACATCTACCTTAGCCCTATGGGGACTAACATCTATCATATTGAGTCCCTCACCCCCATAGGCGAGTAACATTTGCCTCTGCTCTCTACACCCTCACCTGCAGACTCTCCAGCTCCTCATCTTGCTGCTATAATGTGCTTTGTATCTCCCCAATATCGGTCCTTGTCCTCGCCTCATCTAGCATCCTCTCTACCTCCTCTCCTTCCCTCCGCAAATAATCCACCTCATTCCTAGCCATTCGTAGTCTCTCTGTCAAATCATCAATCTCCCACTATAACCTCCCCACCTCCACCTGCAAACTATCTCCTCTCACCCTCTCCACCTAAAGCTCATTCTCCAACAAGTGTACTCTCTCTCTAGTAGCATCCCTCTCCTGCATGAGCCTTTCAAAATCTATCTGAGAAAATCTACCACCACCCTCCACTCCAGTGTCATGTGCATGTACATCATGAATAATTATTAGTACTACCTCATCTCCTCCACCCTCCCCCTCCCTTGCTACATGCCCTATCATTGTTGCAGCCACATGTTTCTATGTTGGAATGGCCACCTGTGGTCCTATCCCTCGTACTACCCCCTCCTCTACCTCATGACACCCCTGTGGTCCTCTCCCTCATACTACCCCCCTCCTCTACCTCATGACACCCCTTCCTCCTCCCACCAAAGCCCTATCCCCAGAAGCATCCTCCTCTCCTCCGACTATCTCATCCATAGTCGGTTGCACCTCATCATCCTCCAACACCCCTAGAATTGTCAACCGCACTAGTAGGTGCACCTCCCACTAGCTCTTGTATCCCCCTATGGTGCCTATATCCTCCCCCGTACTCCTCCGCTCATCTCAGAACAAGTAGGCTATAGTCTGGAAACTGGTCCTCCCCTCCAACGGACTCACACTCTACCCCCACAAGCCCACCTCTTAGGTAATCTACAGATATAATGGTATATCACCCACTATATCATGTATCTCTCTGAACTGTCAGCCCACCCTATAGGATTCATGGTACTCCATAACATATACCGACCTCCCAAAAAGCCACATCTCAACACCTACCCAATGCAGCTTCCAGTCTCCCCTCTGCCTCTCGTTGTCCAAAAATGGTTGCCATGTAAACTACATCAGCTCATAATAAATGTGGTGCCAAAACCATATAGCCCCTATCCATGTGTAGTGAAGCAGGCCCCTATTTCGATCTATGTAAGGTTGTTGAGGTTGTCTGTCCTATACCCCAAATAGTCGAGTCACTGCAATGTGCTACCATGCCCATACATGAAGTAAGGTAATCCATGTTGATAGACTCACATAATCTTTGGACACAACAAGATGCATATCATGATATAACTAAGCAAGCATTGTTTCTCCCCATGCATACTTCACACAATCATGTACCATATAATATACACACCTACTCCACCCAATAGGAAATCCATGCCCTCCTAGGTCAGGCATCACTTGTTCATTCATAAATTCATAGATCACAAGCGCCAAGCAAGGAATATGTTGGATCTCCATCACTCTCCCTAAATGTACGTGTCTTATCCATCATAGGCAACACATCCTACTCGCAAACCTCTCGAAGATAGAAGTCTACGACATCTAGCCTGTACTTGGGAATCACATCATGAATGGGGATCTTCAAGATCCTCCATACATCTAATAGTGTCATAGTGGCCTCTCCTATAGGCCGATGGAAGGTACAGATCCTACTATCCTACCTCTCTACCAGTGCAGTCATCATGGCGGTGTCCACTCTGATCCTCGGCCATCAGCTGACAAAATCCAATTCTATGGGGCTCAATATCTCCAACTTGTCTTCCCCTAACCACCAGTACAACCTCATCGTCATCGGCTAGTGCTCTCTCAATGCCAACAACCCTAAATCCGCCTACATTCATGCAAACCACTTCATTATCCCTTGCCACTCTTCCTAACCCTCCCCTTATCCTATTCCTGAAGCATTCATGATACCCTCCTAAGCCACTTCCTACACCTATACTCATCAAATTCTTTATTTTTCAACCTCCCTAGCACTCACACTGTTTCATCCAATGCTCACACCAAAACTATGGCACTCGCGCTATGCCGCAATCGTACATGCTAAAAGCCTAGACCAGGGACCTAATCTTGATCATTGCGGGTGCTCGCGTCATGTGTCCCTTTTCTCCAGTCCCAGATCTAAATCCTAAACTAGACCAACATGGGAAATCATGCCATGCATGTATGCCCACCCCAAACTCCCCTCAGACCCCTAATCCCTACGTGAGCTAGAGCTATTTGCCAAGGCTCGCGCTAACCTAGGGGTGCGCACGCTGAAATGATGATCAGTGCATTTGCCCTGCTAAAATTTTGGCCTAATTCTAGCCCCTAAATTCTACCCTAAACCTATCAAATCATAGGGTGGGCTTAGGGTACGTACTGGTGGAACATACTGGGAGGGTCTGTCGTGTCGACAAACCCTCTCTGTGTGATTCTCATGTGTGGGAATGTGGTCCATCCCTCCTTCTACTTTCTAATCTCTGATTTACTCCAATGGTTATGTATGACAATGACCCTTCATTGGGCCCTGTGTGGTTTATATGGTCCCCCTCGCGGGCCAACCCCTTTGTCTCTCCCCTTCTTCTATCTCTTCTCACATTTTCCTCAAACATTTCTCCCTTTCTTTCTCATTCGTTCATTATTCTCTCTCTTTCTTTCTTCTTTTTGAGAATTTTCTATTAATTTTTTCAAAAAATTTTGAAAAAAATCTCGAGGGTGCATACACCACCTACAAAAAATTCTCAAGGGTGCCTACACCACCTGCAAAAAATT
This sequence comes from Cryptomeria japonica, assembly GCF_030272615.1. Taxonomy (NCBI): domain Eukaryota; kingdom Viridiplantae; phylum Streptophyta; class Pinopsida; order Cupressales; family Cupressaceae; genus Cryptomeria; species Cryptomeria japonica. The sequence continues at coordinate 705,567,391 of NC_081408.1, forward strand.
CTCAAGGGTGCATACACCACCTGCGCTTTATGTCGGGGCATCTTCATTTTTCTATCTTTTACCCATTGCCAAATTTTGCTACTACGTAAAAGAGGGGCAAAATGTAGACACTTAAATTAATTATTTTAATTAATTTAAGTCTCCTACATAATTTATTTATTTAATTATGTTAGTATTTATTCTTCTCAATATTAATTATGTTTAATCTAGTTAATATTATCACTATAGTCCAATGATTGATTTATTCAATAAATCAATTTTCCTTTTTTCTTCTAAGCCATTCAAAATTAATTCTTCATAATCCCCCTTTTAATTAATTAATCTCAATTAATTAATTCATTAATCCTTGTGATTCCTACAAATCACCTTTTCCTAATCCATCATTAGTCTAATTAATTCTTCTAGAAACTCTCTTAATCCTACTTAGCATTATTCTTCAATTTTTAATTACCTCCACTCATTCTCTCTCCTAGTCAAATCCTCCTACAAATCTGACTTGCTCATAATCTTCACCTAATTCTTCTAAATAGTTCCCCTAACCCCTTGCTAATGCCTAATCCCCATGATTAGGCACAAAAGTCAATTATAGCCATTTATGGCTAAACCCTCTTTGTCCCCCTCTCACCTTCCACCCTAAATGCTCCCCTTTTGGGTGCATGTGAGATTTTCAAAATCTTACATTCTCCCATGCTTCTTACCTTCCCAAGGAATTTTAAAATTTCTTTTCCCTTTTCCAATCCCCATGCACACAATATCTTAGGAATTTTTAATTCCTTTTATTCCTCCTAGGTGCATTGGGAACTCTTCCCCATGTACCTTGAGGAGGGTGGAGACAAGAAATGCCTTTCTGGCAAATCTCTTGGTCTCCACCCCCCTTTTCATGACATTGTCCCTTGATCCATGTGATCTTCTTTCCTCAAATCCTAACCCTCCATTCCTCTTCAATCTTGACCATCCATTTTCCTCTATTCAATTCTATAAATTGGGGTCTCCATCCCTTCACTTGATGATACACAATCCAAGTAACTCCATGCTGCTAATTTGAGTTTATCAAGAGCATCCCAATCATAGCCTTAGTTTGACTCCATAATCCATCCCCATTCACATCCATCCATTGTTGTGCAACTTGGAGAGCTATCCACATCTCGCTATTGGACCAATCCAAACAAGTCAAGAAGGGGTGTGTGCTTGGCTTCAACTAGTGTCCAAATCGGAGGAACAAGAGAGACTCTTCTCTTGCAAGGTATAAGTTAATTAGTTTATTGCTTTTATTTGGCTTTTTATGCTTATTTGGATTTAAACTAACCGGTTAACCTTGCTTGAAGTTTCCCTTGGTTTAGTTTGGATGTCATCTAGATATGAAATGTTGGTTAAATTCATTTTAATTCTGAATATTGCAATACTGTTATTAAAATGTTCACTGTTATTAAATTTAGAGTTGAAAAAAAAATAGTTGAATGTGAAGTTACATTTATTTCCATATGAATGTTTATACTATCAAACTCACAAATAAATTATATATATAAATCATTTATATAAAATATATATATAAATTATTTTATATATATATATCATTTAAAATATTTTTAAAAAAAATTAAAAAATTATAGAACCTACAACACCCCACATAAGGGGATGTCATAGTCCCTGGGCACTGCAACACCCCCTTACATGAGGAGTCGCAGCTCTCAGAGTTATGAAAACCCATGTAAGGGGATGTCGCAGCCCCACAAGGACTGCGACACCCCCTTACTTGGGGGGTCGTAGCTCTGGAAAGGTGCAACACCCCATGTAAGGGAAGTAAAAAAATCATATTAAAATATTTAAAAAACCAGTATATATCAACAAAAAATAGCAAATAGAAAAATGGAGATTTTAATCTCTGATGACCAGTCCTTTCAAATCTACATCTACAAACAAAAGAAAAATGACATTAGATCTAGGGTTTTATTGAGAAAACAAGAGGGAAATAAAAAAAATCTCAAAAGAAAATTGGTGCGAACCCAAAACAAATAAAATAAAGATTTTGATCTCCCAAAAAATGCATATGGCCGCCACTCCTTCCCAAACTAGATATCTGCAAACAATATAAGAGAAAAATTAGATCTAGGGTTCTGAGAAAACAAGAGGGAAAGAAAAAAAATCTCAAAATAAAATTGGTGCAAACCCAAAACAAATAAAATGGAGATTTTGATCTCCCACAAATGCATATGGCCGCCACTCCTTCCCAACCTACAAATCTGCAAATAATATAAGAAAAAAATTAGAGCTTTGATTCCATAGCTTGTTTGATGAAGCACTTTTGAGAAACCTGCAACAAAAGCCTCAATGGAGGAGGGTAGGGTTAGAAAGCTTGAGAAAATGTGTAAATGAGTAAATAGGGTTACTTTCCATCTTAATATACGTTTAGGGTTTTCTTTAATTTGAAGCCCTAAGATCCAACGGTAGAGATTAAAATAATCTAATAGATGATATTCTTTGCACAACCCATTAGGATTGTGGCTGGAACTTTTTTATGGAAATTAAAAGTTAATTATGACTAGCATCATAGTGTGGGACCATGATGTTAGGTACCCATAGCTTGGTGTAACTTAAATATATTATATTAAAGATATATATATTTATATATACACAAGGTTAGGTTGAAGAGGCTGGAGCATCCTTGTCCTTATGAGGTAAGTTGGTTACAGGATGATCAAAAGATAGAAGTAAAGGAGCAGTGTTTGGTGAATATATATGTGTGTGTGTGTGTGTGTGTGTGTGTATGTATGTATGTACATATATATATATGTCTATATGTGTGTGTGTATTTATACACACACACACACATATATACATAAAGTGTATATATATGTATACGTATAAATATACATATATATGTGTACATACATACATATAACTATTGTCCAAGCATAAATCTAATGTTTAGTTGTGTATTTTATCTGATGATCAAATTAGTCATTTATAAATCATCAAGCTCACTTTTATTTATTAAAAAAATATTTGTTCGATATTTTGACGAACACGTTCGTCAGAATTCTAACAAACATTAGGCATAAATTTTTAAAAAATTGAAAATTTCATATTAAATATCATAGGTATCCGATGATACATCTAAATATGCATCTTTTGTCAAAAAACTTTGTTGGATTTTGCAGTCAAATGAGTTAGTGCTTCCGCCCGAGCCTGCCGAATTACCTCCTCCAGCTCCATAATCTATGTGAATATTTTCAACTCCTCCTAGCCTCTCCTCACCACCTCTTTGTACCTAGCCTTCACCTACTCCCATCGCATGAGAAAGGGGATATACCTGCCTCTCAATTCTTGATGGACCTCCAACCTTTCAAAGACATCAAAACCTTCACCTGGAATGGCCCACTCTAGCAATGACTCCATATTTACCAGATACTCCTCTCATATAATTGCCTTTGTGACCTCTTAGACCTGTTGGAAGCAAGAGTCCAACTCAAGACCCCATGCCATGATAAGGGAATAGAAATCCACATGGATTTGATAGCGGTGACCAATTACACCCAAATCTTCCCCTGGGACCAGTTGCACTCTCCTAATCAACAGAAGGTCATTCGAACAAAACATGTTCTTCAACCTCCACTCTGAAACTGGTCCCCAAAAGGTAGTGGGAAGTTTGGATGTCTTCAATGTAAAAATGGCCTCCATTGCAGAAAGAAAAACCAGGTTACTAAACTCAAAACTAATCGATGAAAAGCCTCGCTTACAAACCAAAAATATTCTTGAATATGAAAGGACTAACACACACTTCCCCACTCTCTCCATAAATTCATTCCCTTTAGGCTCCACCACCACTGTAGAAATTATTGGCATTAATTTCCAACAACAAGCCAGCTAGCCTATGCCCTCAGAAGAAGAACTAGGCATCCACATCACATAGTTTCCATTAACAGACAAGTACAAAATCACACAGGCCGATTAAGATTGCCATTGGATGATACCATCATCACCCCCCACCATCTCATCACACATCTATCCAATTCACACTCCATATTGGATAAAGCATCCACCATAATATTCTCCCCCTCCTAATATGAGAGATACAAAAATCCTGAAAAACATTCAATTTTGAGCAGATAATTGAGATAAATTTATTTAGTCGCCAACTTGAAGATACACATTTCACAATTGCATCCACCACCACTTGAGAGTCCCCTTCAAGATGCACTCTCAGGATGTTTATGTTATTAGCCAATTCCACTGCTAATAGAGTAGCCTGTGACTCAGCCTCATTGTTTGTCCCATCTTGCAACCTCTACGCACCTTTGAAAAGGATCTTCCCTTCCTCATCAAGAGCAACACACCCAACACCCAAAATACCTAGGTTGCCTCTTGACGCTCAATCAAAGTTGATCTTAATCTATCCTTGATTCAGCCTAGCCCACACCTTTTCACCTCTCCTGACCACCTTACCCAAAGGATGAACCCTAGAGAACCCATGAACAAGTCGAAAAAACTAATTAATTAATTAAATAAATAAAGATCTATTCACTTTAATAGAAGAAGTAGGGAAAATTAAATAAATAAAATATTTATTTACTTAAGGGAAAGGATAATTTAAATAAATAAAAATATTTAGTTAAATTGGGAAAAGATAGAAAAGGATAAGTGAATTAATTAAATAAATTATAATCTATTTAATTAATAGAAGGTTTAGGATAAAATAATTAAATAAATAAAATATTTATTTAATTAGGCTAGGACTATTTTAGGTGTCTACATTTTGCCCCTCTTTGATACAATGCATCTTGTTGCATTGGGTCAAAGAAAATAAGATAAATAGATACAATATTTGCCCCAATATGAAAGTGGTATGCCCCCTTGAGAGATTAGGTGAGAAATTTTGAAAAGCTGCAAACAATCTCTCATTAAGAAAAAGGCTAAGCAATATGAAAAAGAAGATGATATAAAGGCAAAATAGGTCGTCGCTATGATAAATAAGAATGGCCAATTGGATAAGCCATTGGATTGATGAAATCCAACGAGTACTCTAGCAGGATATATTGCAAAGTTGATATTGGATAAGTCATTGAATTGATGAAATTCGGCGAGTACCCTAGCAAGATAGATTATAAAGCGGATATTGGATAAGTTGTCAGATTAATGAAATCTAATCAATACCCTAGCAGGATAGATTTCAAAGCAACTGGTAAAGTGAACAAAGTTGATGAAGCTGGAAGATAGGGTAAAAAGTTGATAAAGCTTAATGTAAGCTGATAAAGCTGATAGAGATGATGTTGATGCGATTGTGTTTTATCATAGGTTAATGTGGAGGAGGGGTTCCATCACTAGGGAGAGGGGGTTCATCATTAGGAGCTTAGATTCCACCGAGGCCTACCAGCTCCTAGGGAAGCAGTTCATCATAGCCCTATTGAATCTATGTTGTATCAGTTTTTTGTATGATATAGACACCTGGGACAGTTGCAGACATATGATTTTTTGACATAATTGTATCATGATATAATTTATTTTTTGATATATATATATATGTGTGTGTGTGTGAGAGAGAGATCATCTATTTTGGTAGTGACTATATTCTTATGATTTTATGTGATGCATTAACAATTATGTTTATGATATGATGTTACTATGTGTTTTATGCCATGTATGGTGATGTGATGTATACAATCATGTTTGTGTGTTTACTGATAGGTGGTGTGTGCATGATGTGATCTTATATACATGCTTATGGCATGATTACATGCCAACTAATCTATTGATATGTTGTATGGATGCAATGTGATTTCTATTTATCTTATATGTATGATGAATAATAAAATATGATGATGCAAATGGACACTACATGAAATGTAGATGTTTTTGGTGTGCCATTATGCTTAGTTGTGTGATTCCAGACTACATGGGCTCAGGGATGAACAATGGAAGACACACAAAAGGGAGAAGAAAGGTAGAAGAAATGGAAGTTAATAAGCTTATTGTGCTATTATCATCATTGAGCTTATTATGGAAAATTTATTGTGACCATCTAGATGTAGGTTGGACCTAGATAGTCATTGTATCATTTGCATGAAGATCAAACAGTCACAAACAAGGAATGTCCCTATTCACACTAGACCCATACTATCCTCACATCCTTGGACGAGCCATAGTATTACTAATAGACAATCCACAAATAGGAAAATAGTTAATCATGCCCCATCCCGACCACTCTAGTCATAAACATCCTTTAGAAGAATAGAAAACATGATACCAGAAAAGATGAAATCAAAAGGAAATCAAAGACTTGACACCAACATAAACTAAAATCCTCATGTTATAAGTGTATCTTGTCCTCAAGTTATAAGTGTATCTTGTCACATATGTTAACATGTTTGATCTGGTCACAATGTTGTCATCCTGATAAAGGACAGATAATCTTGAAAACCTTGTTGTAGTCAAAGTTTGTCAAAAGATTGATTTATTGAAAGCTCATTTTTACTTGTGTCTCATATGAAACTGACTTACTCCATTAAACCAATAATTTATTACAAACAAGAACAAAAAAATTATTGCGGATTGGTGATGCAAGTGATCTTTTATTGTGGATTGTGCACAAAAAGAAAGAATGAAAAGATGATTCTCCTCAAAACATGTGATGCCAAGGATCCACTTCCATCACTAGCTTTGGAATTTGTCCCTAGTTATACATAGGACCCAATTTATTATGAGTGAAAGGAAAGGGTGGAAAGGGTTTATTATGAATGACGAACTAATCTTAGGTAGATCAATAACAAGCCATGATGGGGATGGACAAGTTTATTATGAAAAGATAGGTTGTGAGTGTGTGCAAAGTGAAAGGGTGAAACTGAATCTTGAAGGAGGGAGGAGCAAAAGTCCCTATACATGGCATCGGTAACTCAATTTTCACCATGGTACTTGCCCAGGACACCACCGAAGTGGTTTTCACCATTGGACAAATTTATTTCTCTCAATTTTTTTCATTTTTTAATTTTTTTTTTGTCACAAGGTGCCTGTTTGCTAGGTTTTCACCAAAGTGACAATTTTTTATTTTTTCATTTTTTTAATTTTTTTTTTTAATTTTTTTTAATTTTTAATTTTTTTTTTGTATTTTTTATCAGGATTCTTTGAAAATATATGTATAAAACCTGAAAAGGTGCATGTTGTTGATAGGATCATCCAATGGTTCTCCTTCTGGTGTTGATAATTGATATGCACATGATCCATAGATTATTGTGATAACATAAGGCCCAAGCCAATTTGATTCAAACTTTCCCCTTTTCTCTTTTTCTTTTTGTTTTTTGGGGTTTTCTCTTAGAACCAAGTCACCTACCTCAAATTTTTGAGGTTTCACTCTATGATTATAATTGTGGCTCATGTGTTTCTAATATGCTTTCAGGTGATTGAATGTAGTTTGTCAACGCTCATCTAACAATTCCAAATCTTGCAAGCAGGAGACCCTATAGTCTTGATCATTGATAAGATCGCGTAAGGAGACCCATAAAGATTCTAACTTGACATCAATGGCCAAGATGGCTTATGTTAGCATTTGGCATAACTGATGCAGATCAGGTGATGCAGTTGAAGATGGATGACTGCACCAGTAAAGGATAGAAGTCTATTTGTGATGAAGAGATTGAGATTCTATGATTAGATGACTTGATCAGTTATTTGTGTTGTCATTGATGGCAACTGATGTCAAATGATGTTCCTAATGTTATGTTTTTTCATCTAAGTGATTTGGTTTATCAGAAGACAGGGTTTACTGACAAAGAACTGAAGTCTATGAAATAGGACTTTAACCGATAAAGCAGAGATGTTTTGATTGAATCGGTCGATCGATGATCATGTTAGTATTAACTGGTGACTAAGAGGGGGTTGAATCAATCAAAACTATTTATACACAATTCAAACTTTCAAACTAACCGATTTGCAGCTATCATTCCAAATTAACTTAAACATTGCATTAATCATGAAAGCAGTGAACATCAAAGAAAACAAATTTGCTTGCAGAAATAAGCGTCACATAACACTAGGAATTATACGTGGAAAGCCTTATTTAGAGGGAGAAAACCACAATGGGGATAACCCACAATATCTTTTACAGCAGTGAAAAATAGTGCCCTATTAAGAGATTACAACCAGTTCTTTCTAAGAACATCACCTTGTTAGGAGTGACTGGTATTCGGTTAAGAATACCTTAGAACCTGTTAAAGTTCACCTTGCTAGAGGATTTTACAACTTTATATTAGAAGTGACTCTGTTAAGAGATTTTACATAAAGAAGCAGTTAAGGTTCACCCTGTTAAAGGATTTACAATGTTGCAATTGTTAGAAGGAAACAAAGATGATTGATTTGTCTAATGACACTACCTCTATCTCATAGATCCTCCTGGCAAGCTTTGTTCTTCTTATCGATGTTAGCTTCACTGATTCATACCTCTATCTATTGCACTCTATTTTTCTCCCCCTGTTAACATTCACAAAGATCTTTTTCTCATTGACAACAACATAATCAGAATGAATGATGTGAATGTATTAGCCTTTAGTTCTAGCACCAACTTTCCCTCCAAAAATCAAATTCAAAAATATGTTATCGCACCTCAAATTACTCTCCAAAAATTAGTTCAGGAATATCGGTCAGACAACAGTTCATGCCGAAAAGATCATTGGTTGAAAAGAGAAGATTGTCGGTTCAAATGGATGTTATCTGGATGTTTCTAAGTCTGTCGGTTGAGACTCTTGTATTGTCGGTTGTCGCCTATGTACCGGTCCAATTCTACCTAACTGGTTACCTCTTGTATATCGGTCTACTCATTGCTTAGTTGATTAGCCTCTGTATACTAGTTTACTCACTGCTTAGTCGATTAATTCCTCTATACCAATCTACTCATTACTTAGCCGGTTAACCCCTGTATACTAGTCTACTCACTATCGATAGGAATAAGGACTAATGTTCTTCACTAGTTACTCTTTACTCCTTTACTGATGGACTGTACAGACTTAGAAGTTGATGTTGTCAACAATGACAACCATTTCATCGTTCATACAAAATGCATCATAATGCCAACAAACTCCCCCTTTGGCATTGGTGGCAAACACTACATAAAAGGTTCAATGACTTTGCTGCAAAATATTCATGTATGTGTTGGTTCTGACCCTTGTTTCATCTACCTCCATCTATATACAAACTTCCCCTTTTGACATAAATGGCAAAGAATATACAAAATAATTCATGAGAATAAAGCAAAAATGTCTTTGAAATTTTCCTTAGCATCTTGCAAAGTAGATTCCCATGAAGGCTTCACCTTTGGATTTCCTTCCTCTGCACCTTTTTCTGGCAAAATAGGTTCATTGTGAGTAGGATTTATTGTTACCGAAGTTCTATGAGTTTTATATTCATAAGGTTTATCTTCATAAGGTATATCTTAAATTAAGACTTCATCTTCACTAGGATGCTTAGTTTTATCGGCTCCCTTTACCAGTGTAACATCAATATCAAAAGTTTCAACAGTTGATTTGTGTTTGATCAGTTGCTCAACATCCTTTGTCAAATTAGGAATACATGACACAACATTACCTATGATATCATCAACTGAGAAAACATCAAAACCTTTAATAGAGTCTTTGTCTTTACCTTTCCCTTTGTCAAGGGCAGGTACACCTTGGTCCTATTTAGTTCCCTTTGCTATTTCTTCTTCATCTTCCTTTTGCTAGCTCAAGATTGTTTTCCATAAGGCAACACCCTCATCATGGACACCTTGGACATCTCCTATGGTCACTCTCCCTATCATGTTCCTTATTTTGAAGTGTTGAACACATGCTTCTACCACTATTGAAACTTGATTAAAATCTAAATCATGTTGCACTTTCATGAGTACTTTTATCCTGTGCTCTTTCTCAATTGCTAGGGTTGTTTTCCATCTCCCTTCAATTTGATTTTGCAAGTCTGATGGAATTATTCCATATAGTTCACTGGGAGTTTTATAGAACCTATGAAAGTTCCAGATAAGTTCTTCTTCAATTTTTCTTTGTCCTCCTCATTGCAGAGGGGATATTTTCTCCCGACACTAGATAGACCTCCATAAAATTTGATCCCATGGACCAATTCATCAATAGTTGGAACTACATTTCTACCACTTCTTCTAACTTCTTTTATTTCCATATCAGATTGGGTGTCAGTGTTACCACCCTGGTTTTCATCCTTCTTGGGCTTCCTTTTAGTCTTTGTCTCAACTATCCCTTCACTCTTTTTCTTTCTTTCATATGTCACTCCTGCCAGTCCACCTTTACATGGGGAAGATGTGGGAGTATCCGAGTCCTTTTCTTTTGTGTATGTTGTCAGCTTGTTGGATACAATACCCTTAGGTTTTTCCTTTGACATTTTCTTCTTTTCTCTTGTTTGTTTACTTGCACTGGTGGAAGCAGTGGCACCAAATGCTTCTCCTCCATACTTTTTGTCTAGGGTATTTCCTTACTCTCTTTTGTATGATAGGCTCCTTAAGTTCCTATTTTATTTTGGATCTTTCCTCCTCACAAGTCCCAAATCTCTTTGGTTTTATGTCTACCGATTTAGATAGTAACATGTTTGCATATACTTTAGTAATGTTTGCCCTGACCTCATAACCCATAACAAGTATCCAAAAGGTTCTAGGTTGAACCGCTTGAATAATGCAAGAATCAGTGTCAACATGAAAAAAAATGTTGTCCTTGTACTTTTGAACTATACCAGTTGGGATTCTCTCTCTTTTGTGCATTCTGGTTTGGAATTCTTTAAAATAGCCCCACATTGTTTCTCCAAACTTATCACCTAAATCTCTAATCATTTCACCTATCTGAACCATGATAGATTTATCTTCAGACCACACTACATTGCCCTTACCAGGAAAGAAATTTTGTGCATACAAGAATATACATACCAGTTATGAACCATACTTGAATGATTGCTTCTTGTCCTTCTTAATTCGCTCCATGTTCACTAGAAATTAACTTATGATCATCTCAAAAACATCATATGTTGCATCCTCCTTAATGATTCGATAGTCTACATGGATAGCACCTCTCGGCACACTATTCATGTAGCTTAATTGATCAACCCTATAACCCAGCACTACAAAAGTAAACCTCACTTCTACATCCTCAATGTGAGTGATTGTCATTTCTCTTCTGTCACATCAGGATTGAGTCAACCAAGTGACTTCAGTGGATGATATTGTTCTTAGGATTAGTGCTTTACCAGTTGCACTAAACCCTATTACTCTTTGAATCACATCCTTTGTGGTCTTGATCGGTGCTTCAACTTCCAGCCATAGAAATTGATCATGCACTCTACTTAACACATACCTGACCCAATCGACATGAAATTGATCACGAAAATCAATGACATTCGACAAACCCTTGTTCTTTAGATGAAAATGTTCTACCTTCAACAGATCATGATCACAGAACCCTTTGAATTCATTTCTAATGAATTTATCTCCAAGTTCTTCAAGATTGAAATGGATGAAGGAGAGAATATCTTCAACCAGTAACACATCGAAGGGCACAAATGATATGGCACCAATCATGTTGATCTCTCCAATCTTCATAGGATGCGGCTTGAACTCAGGTTGTGGTTCTTTAATTGCTTCAACTAACACAAGAGTTGACACAGAAGCTGCCATGATGATCTTCAAACATTTTTTTCAAAAATGGGGTTTGAATACCTTCTCCTCTAGGGTTGCCAATCACCACTATCACACTACTTAATCAGTCCACACAAATAGCTCTAGCAAGATTTTGATCACCTTAGGTTGCACGAGAGCTCAATAATAATTACAAGAAAGCAAGGTAAATGAAATGTATTATCATTTCTTTATTTATCCGTTAAGGTTTATCAGTGCTTCAATACAACAGATAGTTTAAACAATTTTGACCATTTACAACTTAAGGTACACTGATTTACTTCTTACCGATTTCTTGTTACCGATACCAGTACACAAACAACATTTACACTAACCCTCAAAACATTTACCAAATAAGAGCTTTAAACAAACTTTTATGCATCTAAACCATGCAAATAGACGTAACCTCATATTGGTTGAGGGGATTCAATAATAATCTTACCATATGTGCTCCCCCTGAGCATCAGTATGCCTAGTTTGAAGAGGAACTATCATCACCAGTGGATGATGACTTAGTTTCAGAATGATTCTCTCCTTCTTTGCTTTCTTCCTTCTTAATCCATGTCTTTTTCATTTCATTCCTCGCCTCTTCAATTGTCTTCTTTCCTTTCAAGTCATTTTTCCCTTTCTTTTTGCCAAACTGGTTCCTATCTTCAAACCGGTTATAGGATTGGTTCCTGCATTCTCTTGCTAAGTGACCGATCTTATGGCAATTGAAACATGCCATACCAGTTGTCCCCCATGGTCCTACATTATTTCTCTGACCCATTCTCATTCTACAATTTCCTACACCATGACCAAAATTACCACGAGTGGAATAGGTGGCATTGAATTGATTACTCATTTTATTAGGTCTAACTAGTTTGAATGGTGATCTTGATGCATTTTAATTGAACATGCATTCTTTAGCTTTGTGTCCATATTTATTGCATGTAAAGCAATATCCATTGAAGCTTCTTCTATTAGACATGCTGCTAGATCAAGATTTACACTTATAAGCAGTGCGACCATACTTGTGAGAATTATGGAAATAAACATCAAAGGTGAAAGACTTCTTTTGACTGACTGGTTGATTTCTATAGACATTAGACTTATGACCCGGTTTACCACAATGATTGTAAGAAGATTTAGAAAACATCATACCTTTCATTCCTAAATTGTTCCTTTTATCATCTGGAGTAGGAGAACCCCTTCAAGATGATAAGTCTAACTCAAAGGAGGGAGGATAAGGCCTCAAACATGTCTTTAGAAATTTTTTTATGGTTTTCAATCATGCATTCTATGTTTGTAATAAAGAACCCCATCTTGTGAGCCAAACTCCTATTTTGGCATTTCTATAAGCCAATTAGGACTTTTGGACAATAGGGGATCAAATGTGTGTAGGAAATATTTATCCTAGTGGTTTTAGTGCTTCTAGGATGTTTTAGGAGGGGTTAGACTTGACCCAAGGCATTAGGAGGCGAAAGATGACATTTTGACAACTTTTGCAAAAGTTGTCAAAAGTTGTCATGAGCAACTTTTATGCACTTTTTGCATTTTTGTTTGTTTGAACTCCTCCAATGGCTCTAACCTCTTGGTTTCAGTTGAGAGAATTTGTGGAGTGGTTTATACACCTTGTGGATCCAATTCCAAATGAGAGAGTGTATGGAGGAAAGTTTTGGTGACAACAAACTAATAAAATTCTGAGTTTTTCCTGCAATTATGGAGTTTTGGTATGAGGTACGGTACTATATGGATTGGGATCAATCCCCAATGATGTGAATTGGCTAGAGAGGAGAGTTATATTTGTTTTTTGTTTTTTTTTAAGTTCTATTTGTGTGTTTTTCTCCTGATATTCAAATTTTACTATAGGTGCCCGGAAAACTAGGGTTTACCTTGGGTTTTTCCTCCTCCATGGCCATAACTTGCACTTTATCAATTTGAGACCCATGGGATTTTATGAAAGGAAATTATGGTTAGTGTATTCTAGGATTCCAAAAGTGTTTTGCATGAGGAGCAAGGGAGAGGTGTGTTTGTAATGACCCAAGGTAGACATCTCTATGTGGCTACCTAGACCTTGAACAACAAAGTTACCCTTGTATGCAAATGGAAATGATTCCAGCCATGTAACCCTGGAATCCATTATGGTTTATGGTTCCCCACATACCCATTGGGTTTTAATTTCCTGATTTACTCATCTGGATATAGGTGCTTCACAAATGGACATCTAATTAACCCTTTAGGATAGTCAACATCCTACTGGTTCATACCTTTGTTTATCAAACCCAGACCCTTCCTTTTGGGGAATTGTGTAACCTCCAAAAGGGTACTTGAATCCATAATTTTTTTTCTATGTTGTTTGAGAAAGTTTGAACTTAAGGTCCCTTTACCCGCTAAAAAGGGCTACAAGCAAATAGGCCTAATTGTGAAGGTACTAAGGGGGATAGGGTTGAAACCTCAAAACCAGTGGTGGATCTGGTATAAGTGAGTCATGATTGACCCAAAAAAAAAATTCTAAAGGTCCATAACCCTTGGAGGTCTCAAAGTGTATGTTTGAACCCTTTAACCAAGTTGAGTAGGTATGAGTCTTGAAGATGATGAGAAGATTGAACAAATGTTGTAGAGCCCTGTCTTGATAGGATCCCATTGTTTTCTTGAGGGGTCAGTGTCATACATTTTGAGGTGTTAGGCAAGTTACAAGGAGGGCTCTGCATCATCATCCTTTATCCTTTTGGATTTAGATGATTCTCTAGTTTTCATAGGACCTGTACCGAAGTAGCCAAGACTCATTGTCCCCTTTGTTCTCCTCTGAGCTTTTAATTGTTCATCTACCTTCTCAGAGCTTTCATTAAATTTCCACAACTTTTTATTTCGCTCATTTGCAGTTTTCAACTCATTTTTGAGTTGTTCAATTTCTTTTATCATCTTCTCCTTTTCCTCTGCTTTGTCATGCAGATGTTCATCCATGGCTCCATTCTCCTGAGTGAGAATTTGGATTTCTTCATTTTTTTTCAATGATGATTGCATCATTTTCTCTTAGGGCTTCTTTAGCAAGCCTTTTGGATTTTTAAACTTTTGACAAAACTTCTTCTACATCTCTTTTTCTTTCATCTGCTATCCTGTTGGCTTCTAGTATTTCAGTCATTCTTAGGGCCTAACTTTCATGCTCTCTTTTTAGATATGTGATTTCTTTAGTCAACTTCTTGTTCTTTTCCATCAGTTTTGAGACTGCTTCTTTTGTTTCTTTAGATCCACTATGTTCAAAGATGTGATCTATGATATCCCAACTCTCATTTAGTCATAGAGCAAGTTCCTTTCTTTTAGCAAGTGATTTGCTCAATCTCTCCTTCAGTTGAGCAATCATTTCATTAGCTTCATCAATCTTCTTATGATACCGCTATTCCTCCATGATCTTTTTTCTCAAGCTCTCAAACTTTTCTTCAAAGGACCTAAGCTCTGATACCAATTGTTAGTATTAACTAGTGACTGAGAGGGGGGTGAATCAGTCAAAATGGTTTATACACAATTCAAACTTTCAAACTAACTGGTTTGCAACTATCCTTCAAAATTAACTTAAACATTACATTAATCATGAAAGCAGAGAACATCAAAGAAAACAAATTTGCTTGCACAAATAAGCATCGCATAACACTAGCAATTATACGTGGAAACCCTCAGTTAGAGGGAGAAAACGACGGTGGGGATAACCCACAATCTCTTTTATTGCAATGAAAAAGAGTGCCCTGTTAAGAGCTTACAACCAGTTCTTTCTGAGAACATCACCCTATTAGGAGTGACTGGTATCCGGTTAAGAATACCTTAGAACCTGTTAAAGTTCACCTTGCTAGAGGACTTTACAACTTCATAGTAGAAGTGACTCTATTAAGAGATTTTACATGAAGAACCGGTTAAGGTTCACCTTGTTAAAGGATTTATAATGCTGCAATTATTAGAAGGCAACAAAGATGATTGATTTGTCTAATGACACCACCTTTGTCTCATAGATCTACTTTGCAAGCTCTATTCTTCTTATTGGTGTCGGCTTCATCAATTCATGCCTCTATTTGTTGCACTCTATTTTGCTCCCCCTATTAACATTCACAAAGATTTTTTTCTCATTGGCAACAACACAATCAAAATGAATGATGTGAATATATTAGCATTTAGTTCTAGCACCATCTTTCCCTCAAAAAATCAAATTCAAAAATTTGTTATCGCACCTCAAATTTCTCTCCAAAAATCATTCTGGGAATATTGGTCAAGACAACAGTTCATGCCGAAAAGCTCACCAATTGAAAAGAGAAGACTGTCAGTTCAATTGGATGTTATCTGGATTTTTCTAAGTTTGTCGGTTGAGACTCCTGTATTTGTGGTTGTCGCCTATGTACCTGTCCAATTCTGCCTAACCAGTTACCCCCTATATACTGGTCTACTCACTGCTTAGTTGATTAACCCCTATATACTGGTCTACTCACGTCTTAGTTGGTTAACTCCTATATATCGGTCTACTCATTGCTTAGTTGGTTAATCCCTATATACTGGTCTAGTCATTGCTGATAGGAATAAGGACTATTGTTCTTTATCAGCTACTCTTTACTCCTTTACTGATGGATTATATAGACTTAGAAGTTAATGTTTCCAACAATGACAACCATTTCACCGGTCATATAAAATGCATCACAATGCCAACAAATGATTAGTGATTTATGGTTTGGAAGGTGAGCTTGTATCATGGAAAGGAGTATCTGACCAGAACCAAAACATGTGATGATTATCAGAAGGTGTGTTTCAAATTTCTAATGAATTTTTGTTAAGGTTTTAGTAGGTTTAAGACTGGTGAAGATATCATCAAACCGGTAATGATTTTTGTTATGACGGTGATCAATGATGAGTCTATATGAAGTCGGTAACATGACACAACCCACATGAAAAGATTTAATTACTGTTTTGGCATGATTCAAGGAAGAATTTCTTGGGAATCAGCAAAATGCTTTGTAGAGTGTTTTATGGTTTTTACTTTGGTACATATTGGATTTTCGTGATGGATTACGATCAACCAATGATTGATATTGCATTGTAATTTATTGCAATGATGTGTATATCCATCTAAGATGATCTCTTATGATTTAAATTATAAATTCACGATGTAATTAGGATCTAGTGGCCGACCTAGTTGAGATGGCTATTTCAGATGACACAGTTGATTTTTTTCATGTCGGTGGTCTTAGAGAATGTGTTGAGCCATCCAATTTAAGTGTGAGATATTCCTAAGACTTGTAGAGTGTTGTGCATAACTAGATCTAATCAAGCAAGCAGAGAAGTGCAAGTAATAGATAATTTTCTTATTGTTGTTCCCTAACAATTGCAGCAGGTTAAATCCCTTAACCGGGTAGGTCCTAACAAGCCTTAAACATTTAAGTCCCCTAACAGGAAATTTCTCAAAAGAGTGTTAAATCCTCTCACAAGGTTGATCCTAACAGATCATGAAGCTCCTAATTAGGCTGCTAGGCAAATCCCTTAACTAGGTGACTCCTAAAAAGGTCTACTCCTAACAGGGCATATTCTAAGCTCCTAACAAGGCTAAGCTCCTAATAGAGCATACTTCAAAAGAGTACAAACATTTGTGGGTTTCCACATCAAAAAACTTATGGTGTTCATGTGTGGAATGTTTTTCATGTGATGTTCTTGTTTATGTTTAATTTCATGCATTATTTTTGAGACACCGATTATGATGTTTTATAAGAAGTTTATCAATGGTTACCAATACTAATAAGAATTGATAGAGAAAAGTGATTGATCTAATAAGATAAGTTGGTAAATGATCAAATCTATATGATTGCTTAAGTGGTGAAAGAATTGATTAATATGGTAAATGATTTGATTAATGTGTTAAGAAAATCTGATAAAGATGTTGTTAGATCTTATTGAAGAAGTTGAGATATTTGTTAAATAGTTTCAGATCTGATATAAGTTTGATTTTGGGTTTAAAGTTTCAATTGGTCTTAATAATGCTTCACCCCCCTTCTCAATATTAATTAGATCCTCATAGGATTAACAAATTCAACACCATAGACAAGCGAATATGGAGTAGCTACAGTAGATGTGACAACACTTGTGTGATAGGGCCATAGTGCAGGATTAACTTGGATGTGCCAATTGCGGCCAACATCATCGACTATCTTTTTAAGGATTTTGAGAATAATTTTGTTAGATGCCTCAACTTGACCATTACCTTGAGGGTAGTATGGAGTGGAAAAATGATGATGGATATGGAATCGATCATAAAGCTCACAAATATCATGATTCTTGAAGGGACAATCATTGTTTGTGACAATGGAGATGCAAACATCGTATCGACAAATGATATAATTGAGGATGAAAGTGACAATCTACTTACCGGTGACTTGGCTGAGAGGGACAACCTTAATCCACTTTGTGAAATACTCAATGGTTATGATAAATAATTTATGGTTGTTGGAGGATTGAGGGTGAATCTTTCCCATGAGATCAAGTCCCCATTGACAAAAGGGCCATGGAGTAGCGATACGTTGAATTTATTGTGTTGGGGCATGAATGAGGTCTCCATGAATTTGACACTGCTTGCATTTCTTAACACATTGAAATGAGTCTCTATCCATTTTAGGCAAGTAATAACCAGTCCTCATATGTTTCTTAGCTAAGGTTGGATCACTAGAGTGAGTCCCACATATACCTTTGTGGACTTCACATAATGTGATTTGAGCTTCATTACTCTCTAAACATCTAAGAAGAGTACCATCGAGACTCTGTCGGTAGAGTGTATTGGCTATGATGATGTAACAGGAGGATTGGTGATTGAAGGTACAACGTTGGTTATTAGAAAGGCTAGGTGGAAGGGTGTTATCATGAAGGTAGGTGAAAATATCATCATACCAAGGGGAATCAGAACCAACAAGACATATTAATTCTGATGAAGTGATCTCTTGGTATTTGCTCAAAGATTATCTCAGTGAAGTACTTCTTGAAGTCATCCACCATTTTCTTTTAAGGCATTAGTTTTTCATCTTTGGTCTGATAATTTTTTTTTTTTTATGAATTCCAAGTTGAGAGTCACCAAAAACATGAAGTTATTGGATCTTCCATTGAACTGCAATCCGTAGACCTGTTGTTAATGCCTCGTACTCTGCAATATAACTCATACAGGGAAGGATAGTTGATATGACTTAGGAATAGAATACCCTTGAGGTGTGATAAAGAGTATGCATGCTCCTTCTCCATGTTGTGTATATGGACCATCAAAGTATAACTGCCATAATTTGGATTTTGTCACCGTGAAGATGGATTCAGCCAAAAATTATGATGCAATAGGAGAATTGTTGATTATTGGTGCATCTGCAAGCTGGTTTGCAATGACTTGTCCTTTAATATCTTTTATGTCAACATACTCAATGTCAAAATCACTTAACATCATGACCCACTTAGCCAGCCTACCTATGAGAGTTACTTTGTTGAGTAGATATTTTAGTGGATCAATTTTTGCTATGAGCTTTGTCTTGTGAGTTATCATGTCATGATGCAACTTCTACAAAGAAAAAATTATAGTAAGATGCATGCTCAATTAGAGTATAATTAATCTCTTGTCCAACCAATGTGTGATTAATGTAGTATATGGCTTGTTCTTTTCTTTCATGGTCATGTTGTGCCAAAAGTATCCCCAATGTTGTCATTGTTGTTGATGTGTAGACTAACAATGGTTTTCCTTGAATTAGTGGCATAGGTACTAGTGGATTCAAGAGAGAGTCATTGAGAAGTTGAAAATATTGTTGGTATTTGTCATCCCACTTAAACTTGATGTTCTTGTGAAACAAATATTGAAACAAATGACACTTATCCACGAGTTGCGCTATGAATCTGTGGATCGACTGGAGTTTTCCTTGCAATGATATAATTTGACTAATGTTCTTAGGAGGAGGTATTTCTAAAATTTCTCTAACTTTTGTTAGATCTACTTCAATACCTATTTTCTAGACAATGTATCCTAGGAGTTTCCCAAAGGTCACCCCTGAAGACACATTTCTTAAGATTCAATCTAACTTTATACTTTTCCAAGCGATCAAAGACCACTAATAAGACATCCAAATGTTATTCCCTTGTAACTATTTTTCTAGAATATCATCTATATAATCCTCCATTGTAAAATACATGATATCATGAAAGATTGTTGTCATGGATTTTTGATATGTGGCACCTGCATTCTTTAATCCAAAGGGCATGATGTTCCAACAAAAGGTACCTCATGGACATGTGAATATTTTCTTGTTTTAATCTTCAAGTGCTATCTTAATTTTATTATATCTATAGAATCCATCCATAAGTCATAACAATGCATGGCCTGTTGTGAGATCAATGATCAAATCAATGTTTGGTAATGAGAAGTCATCCTTGGGACAAGCCTTGTTGATGTCTTTGAAATTGGTGCATATCCTTATGTTGCCATCTAGTTTGATGATAGGTACAAGATTGGAAATCCAATCTGGGTTGTCAATTGGTCTAATGAAACAACATTCAACAACTTTTCAAGCTCAACTTTCACTAGTAATGCCACCTATGGATGCATCTTATACAATTTATGTTTGACTAGTTTTGTGCCTAGAGTAATTATCAAGTGATGCATAACCAAATTAGGACCTAGTCCAGGAATTCCCATGTATGACCATGCAAAATTTATCTCTCTTTGTGAAAAATTTTATGAATTTTGGCCGCTTGATTTCCGTTAATGATTGTGCAAGAAAGATGTTGTGTGTACCTCCTTTGTCCCAATGTTTATTTTGATGGTTTCTTCGATCAACATACATGACTTCTCTTGATATGATCTCATGAGGAGAGTTTCAAACCTTCCATCCTCTGGTACCTTAGAGTGGTTTTCACCATCGGATGCGTCCTTTCTTTTTACTTTTTTGGGGTCAAAACACTGTAGTGTAGTTTTCACTAAAACACCCATTATTTTTTTTATTTTAATATATTTGCAACTAGAAGGTTTGGCACCCTCTCCAAAGTATGTCACATTGTTGAGTTCAATGGTGTATCCTTCTTTGTGGTCCCCAAGAGGGAGATCATCTCTTATGCCATTGTAATCAATGAAGGCCCCATCATTTTAGAATGTGTCAAGGTGTGAAGGTCCTTGTTGGTCCTAGTCAATGAGTTGGGGATGAAAAAAGGGAAGGCCATTGGTATGTTCAAAGCTAGCAAGTGTAAGGGTAAATACACAAGAATATTTGGGTATGTCAATAAGGTCATTAGGGTCATCATTGGTACTCTCCCCATCAGTCTCGATCGTGAAAGAATCTAAATCAACATCACTAGAAGGACACTCAGCAATAGGAGTTCTCACTTTTTGCATTTTTCACCTAGAGTTTTTAGACATAGAGGGTTCAGGATCTCAAAAAGTCTTTATCCATGCTTCACCATTATCTTTCTTATCTTGAGATGTAGAACTATATTATGCTTGACCAACTTTGAATAGTTCTCTAAATTTGTCTTCCACTGTGGGTTCACCAAGTTCTCTAAAGTTTCTACAAGCTCAAAATCATTGGATGATTTGTTCGAACCCCATTCCCATTATTTGAATATGTATAGTAGCATCTATCTTGTTGTTGGTCATTAGTGGAAGTGAGATAAGTGATTTGCAATGTTGCTTGGGAATCAAGACCATGTAATCTCAATGGTGCAGAACCAAGTCCTTTTGTCCGTTGTTTCTTTGGTACCAACTCAAGTTGTAATGGTTCTACAATACCTTTCTTTTGTAGGCCAAGATGACCTTTTTCATCATATCCCATCTTTTGTATAAACTTAAAACCATTTCCATAGTTCTCAAATGGTATTGTGATGTGGTCTTGATTAGGTTGTTCTTCTCGTTCATTATAAAGCATCTTTTAAATATCTTCTTCTTCCATTTCACCCAATTTCTCAAAGGTGGTGGGATCTCATTGTATAATGATTGTTGATATTTTATTTGAAGGATGTGGTCTACCATAATTCTTAGTGGAGTTCATTAATTGTCTTAGATACAAGGTTTGATTTCGATTATATTTTCTTATGCCTTTATCCTTGAATTTTCCTTTAAGCTCTGCTTGTTTTAAAGTATAAGCTTCCAAAGATGTCGGATCAATGTATACCGAAGATGGAGTAGCCTCTTGATTGATTGGGAATTTTTTTTAGGACTTGGTTTAAGATTGTTGCAATATATGTATGGATTTGGATCACCTTTAACTATGACTTCAATTCTATTGTGTGGGAACTTGATGCATTGGTGATAAGTCAAAGGAATTTCTCTCATTGCATGTATCCATGGTTGTCCCAAAAGTATATTGTATTTGAGATCAAGATCAAAGACTTGGAAAAAAAAATCATTTGTTACTGGCCCAACAATGTACATCTTTCTATAATCCATAGTGTTTTTGGAGAATCCAATTATATGATAGCTTTCAATGTATAGATATTGAGGCCTACTCCTCCATCTATCAAGAATATTTTTTATGTGTTTTTTATGAAAGAAAGCTTCAATGTGAAGTGGTGCATTATGTGGTTGTAAGGGAGATGTGTCATCTGCTTCAATTAATGTAAGGCAATGGGGGCTAGAAAGATGTCCCACCATGGCTTGACACTGGTTCATGTTTAGATTAGTAGAAACATATGTCTCTCTCAAGATTTTGTCCAAAATAGCTTTGTGTGAGGGTGAAATGCACAAAAGCTCGAGGATTCAAATGAGAGTGGGTGTCTTTCCTAATTAATCTATAAGGTCATAGTGGCTATTGGATGAAGATGAAGTCATTTTGGGTGCAACACCTTGTAAAGTAATTTTACCCCTTCGAGTAGTGACATTGCATTTGGTAGCTTTTCCTTTTATTGTAATGGTAGACACATGGTTGTCCAATTTTGAAATATGGTTGACGATGTAATCATCAGATGGTAGTATAATTGGCATTATTGTCTGTCTTAGTGGTCTTTTTCTTATCATGTTTTGGAAATGGTTCCTTGAACATCACATGCTCTTCATTAGAAGTGTGACCATCTGCTTCTATTGTGCCATTGTCAATAAGATATTGAATGATATTCTTCAATTTCTTACAATTACTAGTCTCGCGACCCTTTCTCTTATGATATTTGCAAAATTAATCATCATTCCACCATGTAGGCTTTACCCTTGGTTCAAATGGTGGACTATCTAGCAATGTGATGAGCTTATTGGAAACCAACTTCTTCAATGCAGTTTCAATTGTTTCTCCCAAAGGAGTGTACTTGTTTGGAGGTCTTGGTGCTCTTTGTGTATTCACTTGATTGTTGGATGAACTTGCGTAAGGAAAATTTAACTATGGTTTAACCACATTAGCATCCACAACCCCATCATTGTTCTTGTTCCAAAATCAGGGTTTATCTTTTCCATTGGGATCATTTTTTTTCTCTTTAAATAATTTAATGGTGCCTTTCTAAATAAGGACCTTCTCAACTAATAAACCCTTTTTATTAACTTCCTTGAAGGTAGACAAACATGTCATTCAAAGTTTATATCCAATTTATTTGTTCACATTTTGGGTAAACATTTCAACCATTTGTTTTTGTGGAATTTGACAAAGGCAATGACTATCCAAACTTCTCCATCACTACAAGAATGATGCAAACCATTTTATTTATTTTTATGTTACATAAATTGGTCATTAATACCTCACTTTCAATGTTGTTTAAAGGCCTTTTCCATTTCACTGCATGACTTGATCCCAGATGGAAATTTTGAAAACAATTCTATGGCTTGTGCACCTAAACTTTGTGGAAATAATCTCATCAAATAGGAATCATCTTTTGCCACCTCTATGAAAGCCATAAAAAATTATCTAATGTGTTCCTTAGGATCTCATTTACCTCTATACTTGTGAAAATTTGGTGTCACAAAATGAGGAGGAAAAGGAGGCATTGGTATGCTTCTATCATACGAATAAGGACATACGTCATTAATTATGTAGTCCTTTATTGGTGTTTGCATACTCACTATCTATTATTGCAATTCCTTAATTTGTTGTTGCAAATCACTTCTAGGTGGTGCTTTGTCTCTTTGAGTTATTCCCATGCTTGAACCACTAGAAGGAGGAGGATGAATGTAATGCATGTAATGGTGATATTTATCATATATATTCTCATATGGCGGACTCATGTAATTGTTGTAAGGGTCATTGGGTATGTTATTATGATGAGGAGCACTAAGCCTAGAACAATTGTATGCATCATGATGATGGGCATAATTGGTATTGTAAGCATGATCTTGAGTATTGCCACCAAATATAACATGTGGTCTTCTTGCATAGGTATTGACATGATCTTGGGTGTTCTCTTATTGTTGAGCATATGTATTGGTATTCCTTCATCTTTGGAGAGGACAAGCATGGGGTTATTCATGAGTGTTTCTAGCATCATTAGTATAAGCATAAGTATCAGTCACTTGAAGTTTTTGAAACAAGGATGAGGGTGACTAAGGCATGGCACACTCGCATCTATGTCCATCATCATTACCACTAGAATTAGCTTGATTGGGATCCTCTTCCAAAATTTATGTAACATAAAATTCATGGGGTAATCTTGTACCACTTTGAACAAACAATTGAAAGAAGCATTGATGGTCTCTTCTCATGATTTCTTCAACCACTCTATTAAATTTCACATCGGATATAGTGTCTTGAATGTCTGTTGTAGAAATAGACTCATTGTCAACTTCTGGTGGATTACTGTGATTCTCAAAAGATTGTGGGTTGTAAAATTCATCTCCATCAAACTCATATGTTTCCATGTTTAGATATTGTTGAGATTCTTTAGCTTGTCTTCTATTCCTTTGTGATCAAGTTTCAACCATAAACTAACCTTAGCTAAAATGGAAGATGGAAGAAATATGAAGACTATGGGAGACCAAGAGGGTTATAGAATAGATAATGAATCTAGGGTTGTCTTGCAATGTTCCAAGATAAATGTGATTATCTAAAGCAAGGTGTGGCCTCCTAGGATATGATAGACTCCTAATGAGGTAAGTTGACCTTAACTAGAGATGTCTAAATGATACCCAAGATGATAAATCTGATGCGAGAACCACCTAGAGATATAATATAATATGTTTGCAAGGTATGATAGGGGATACTAAACAACCTTTTGACTCTAGTTGAAAGATGTGAGTGGGAGATTGAAAGTAGTGTATGAAAATGTCTAAAAATGGATGGAAAAGCCATGACCAAATGATGGTTGACCTAAATGAAAACTTGTGGAATCAGCCTTAGAAGCTCTTATGATCTTAGAAACATGGATACAATATGAATTCATAGACGTAGTTTCAAATTCTAGATAGATAGTTTCAGAATTGCAGTGCAATTCTCAATTCTACTTAGATATGCAATAAAAAGTTGTAGATACATGCCAAAAGATGACATAGATACAATTTCACTATTGATAATGTTTTCTCAATTATATACAGATACATGCCAGAAAGTGACACAGACATGACAAGATAATGCATAGACATGATTTCATGGTTGATAATGTTTTCTCAGTTCTATCCAAATACGTGCCAAAAAGTGTCAAAGATGTGACAAGATATGTCAGATACATTGGAAATGGGCACAAATGTGGCCAGAGAGATCGTATACATGTTGGAAGTGAACACAAATGTGTTTCTGGCAAAAATTATGAATTCCATCCAATTTTTTATGTTGTTCTCAATGTTTGATGTTTTGTGGCAAAAAAGAACAACAAACAAGAAGACACAATATCTGAAGGTGTGTTGTCCAAAAATCTAAGAATAAATGTGTATGTTTTTGAGGCCAAAATAGCCCAATTTCCATGGGTCCCAACACAATAAAAAATATTTGAAAGCATGCAAAACCTATTCTTGGAAAGAGGATACTACTTGTTTAGTCCCTATTAAGCTTTCTTCAAATACTAAAACAAGGTGGATAGAAAGAGACTTTGTGGCACTAGCTCCCCCTTTCACAACACTCCCTTCTAGAGCACACCAAAGTCACATACCCTGAAGATCTAAAGATCTTATGAACTAAGGGACACCTATCTCAACAATGAGTAGTAGCAATGTGGGGTGGCTTTTAGAGGTCCAAACTCCTACACCGACAAGCAAAAAGGGATTTTGGGCCACTAAAAAAATTGGTATCTAGTAATGTTTTGAGGTTTAATGGTGGTCATACATGTAGCAGTTTTCTCAATTAAGAGGCCTCCCAACACTTTCAAGTTTTATGCATCACAAGGATAGTGGAGGAGACATATGTCGGTATAACACATTGATACTAGGTGATAAGAGACTTTCGTCAAAAACCACAATTATTTATATAGCGAACCAAAACAAAGTATCACTTGGGTCATTCGCTCTCATAAGATGGGAGGTAGGCCCTCTAAAGAAAAATAACAATCTCTTACACCCAAGATCCAACAGAAGGCGAGGGGAGAGGATACTTTTATTATCACCTTAGGGTTCTAAACAAAAACATGTCAAAAGCACAAGACACTTCAAACAAAGTTCATTTACCCTTCAACAAAGAAAATTATCAATGAAAATCATGTGAGCCTAATTAAACTAGAAAATGACAAACAAGCATCTAAATTACCCTTGCAAGTAAATGATTAGTAGTTTCAATGATTACCCCAGCCTGCAAGCAAACTTGTTAGATTAATTTTTTTTAAATCCCAAAACAAAATATGAAAAGGGGCCTTTGACAAAATAATAGAGACAGTTGTTCCACTCTGTTAGGCCTCAAGGGTTAGCACAAAAATCAAATCAAATATTAAATTTAACCCTAATTGTAAAAGAAAAAATAAATGCAGAAAACATAGAGGTTGTTATACTTGACGCAAATGCAAAAAGACCCACACTAGGACCTATCAAAAACCTGTAACCTACAAAAACACAGAAAATGCATACGCGACAGAATAGATCACATACACATGCAATATAGCATATACATGATTTTGAGAGCCATAGACGCAACATAACAAAACAAAAATGCAAAAAAAAATGATAAAAAAGCTAACATATCTGAAAACATAGACGCACTGAAAGGATATAGATAAGCACTAAAAGGATACTTATACATGTTGATAACAAACGCATACACGTCGACAATAAACACAAATCAAACCTGCAAGACAAAAAATCAAACCAAAACACAAACGTGACATGATGATGTGCAAACATGATTTTGGCATGAAATTATCATTGATCTGATCTGCAACTTGATAAAAAGACTTCAAAATGCAAAATGATGTTAGAAACAAGGGACTAACATCCCACCAAGCATAGCAAAATGTATATGGTGAGATCGGCATGTTAAACTATTGTAAAACCAAACAAAGATCCAACCACATAAAAACCCTAGTTCTACAATGAAATCCACCATACACCAATGAAGAACCTAAAACATGCAAAACACAAAATATTGAAATATTATACCATTCACATGATTAGTAGGGTTTGATCTCCATTGTTTCCTACCTCCATTGATCTTGTTTGATATGTTTTCTCTCATATTTTGTATTGTGCACAAGAGATCAATAAAGAATGGATTGTTGTCTAGTTGCTTGAGTGATTTGATCACTCTGAAAGGTCGCATGAGCATTGATTAGCTTGTTAGGGGGTTGAAAAGGATGAAAGGATCCTCTTATATAGAGAGTACCCTAGAAATGGAGGAATATGATTAAGAGGTGGAGGGATGAATGGTAGGTTAGGATTGAAGGGTAGGTATAGTAAATGGGAAAATATTAGAGAGGTGGTTAAAGGTAAATTAAGAGATGAATGGCAAGTGTTATGGAGGAAAAAATCTAATGAATTAATTAAATAAATAAAGATTCATTTAATTAATAGAAGAAGTGAGGCCAATTAAATAAATAAAATATTTATTTAATTTAGGGAAAGGATAACTTAATTAAGCTAGGACAATTTTAGGGGCCTACACATTGATTGGTTGAATAGATTGTGATTGCTTCTCATTGTTTGGTGGAGGTTTGAGGTCTAGCTTGGCTTGTAGCACACACTTCTAGGTGTGTCAACTTGATATCAAAGTAACTGTGACTATAGCCCCTTCCCACTTAGTGAGCTTTTGCCAGGGTTTGAGATCTGATTGTTTTTTTTTTCAGTGCAGGCATTCTTTTGGCAATTATTGTGCCATTCACATTTGGCACACAATCAATTTTGTTTCCTAGTTTATTTGTAGATTAGTGGATTTTTTTGATCGGGTGTTTCATTGTTTCTTGTCTAAGTTTCTTTAGCAGATCTTGGTTGGCAATTATTTATCTAAATTTGATACCAATCTTTGTAGATGAGTTCATTTTTGGAGTAACCAATTTACTTGAGCTTGAGTCAGAAGTTATCATCTTCAGATTACTTCATTGATTAGTCGGCAGAGTCATTCAGGGTTTTGCATTTTTTTGGCATTGATTGCTCTAGTTAACCCTGGCTTTTGTATAACATTTTCTATGGAGATCCTCTGGCTTCTATAGAGCTTGTCAAATTTGTGGTTGACTTGTGCATATTCCTTACCATTGTAGACTTGTCATTTTATTGTTAAAGAATTTCATATTGGACCTCCAATCAATGGATTTTATGGGCTCTTATGATCTTTGATCATTGTTGAAGGTAGTGTTTTTTGGACCCACATTCAAGTCTTTTGGAAGATGACATTTCTAGGCAGTGATTTTTCTCTAGCGAGTTGGCTTCTTTCCAGGATCAAGCCCTATTGTAATTTGTGTTTGTTATCGAACTCTTTGAACTGCGTATTCTTCTTTGATTGAAATATTCCAGATGGTTTATGGAGCTCATGTTGCTATGAATATATAAAGTTGGTATTGATTACAAAAGTGATTTTTGGCAAGGGTCTTTATATCTAGCACTGTGTATAGGTTGGTGCTTCATGGTTTATTTTGTTTTTTGCAGACTTTGGTAACTCTTATGTTTCTATGAAATAATTCATGTGCTTTCTGAGTTTAGGCTTTTTTTTCTCCACAGCTAAAGTATTGTGGTGGGGCAGACCAAAGGTGGTTTGGGAATTTTGTATGGGACTTTAGTCCCACATGCAAAACATGGACATATTTTAAGATGTTAATATAGGGCCGCGGCTATTCTAGCTCCAAAATAGACCTGTCGTACAACGTGTTAGTGATAGGTTAGTTAATCACAACTGTTAACTACAAAATCGATGGTGTAAAACGTGTGACTAACATGTGTGTTAGTCAATCTGTACTATCTTTTTGGAGCCAGAATAGATGGATCCTTAATATAGCCTCTTTCATGGTTGTGGGCCCATTGTGTAGGTGGAGATTTAAGTGCTTGGAGGTGATAATTGGCATGGATAACCCACCAACAATAGGCTTAATATTGCCCAACTTTTTTATATTGGTCAATTGACTTTGGTGGTCATATGGAGAAAACGGGGCTATTGCGGATCCCGAAAGTGCCTAAAATAGGCCTTTTTTCAAACTCACATAACTTTTGCATATGAAGTCCATTTTTACATAATAAGATATCATGGAAAAGCTACTTCAACAAAATATGCTATGGTGGAGGTAATTTTTTAATATTTTATCATTTTATGCTAGTTTTTATAGCTTGAATTTGAAATTTTTTATTGTTACTCTCTTAGAAAAATTTGTGTTTTGGGAATTGTAAATTTGCTTTGTATCCATTCTAGGGGTTGTATAGTGTTTTTTAGTCCTTTGTGTGTGCTCTTGTAAATCATGTCAAACCCAAGGATTAAGCTACTAACACCACATAATTATCACACATGGAAGCTAAATTTGTCACAATTGTTACAATCTTGGGGTCTTTGGCAAATGTTGAATGTTGATCAACCTAAATTCATCAAGGAAATTGACAAGTTTGTTCATAGATACAAATTAGATGAGGTGAAAGGACTCATAAGGATTCATGTGTTTGATAACTTATTTCACATTGTTGAGTGTGACACACCTAATGTGGTGTGGGATAAGCTTACAAAGTTGTATGGTAAGGTTAATTAGTTTAGGATCTTGCAGATCAAAGCCAATCCCACTTCTCTCTCTCTAGATGTATTTCACATTATTCAAGACTTCCTTGTACTATTGAAACTAATTTTATCACAATTGAAAGGATGTGATCATGAGAAAGATGGTGAGGATTTTATTTTTTGATCTTGTGTAAGCTAAGAGGCCCTTTTCAAGTATTTCCCTCTACCTTCTATTCTACTATGGATGCTATGGGAGACGCTCATAAGATGCCTTTATTTGAGGAGTTTTGTGATTGATTGACTAAGGAGCCAACCAAATTGATTCAAGTGGATTATCTTCCTAAGAGTCATGCTTTGATGGCTCAATCTTCCAAGGGAAAGGGTAAGAATAAGAAAAGACATATTCATCTACAAGTGGTGAGACTCCATCCAAGATTAAGGTGAAGAGTGATCAAAAGCCTAATATTCCACCTTCTTCTAAATTTGGGGAGTTGTCATCTAAGTCTAAGAAGAAAAAGAAGATTTTTTCCATTTTGTGGAAAACTAGGACATAGTGATGCACATTGTTTCATGAGGCTAGTAACATTGTAGGAAGTTATGATGAAGCACAATATTTGTATGCCTAAGTCTTGTTCCTTGGGAAAAGGGCAATCTCTTTTGGCCAAGGCTTTGTCCTCTTCTAATTCCAATTGGATTCATTATTTTGGTGCTTCTCGTCACATGACTCATACTATGGATATTCTTAATTGTCCTTCTAATAGTTCTACTTCACATATTGTTGTTGGGAACTCTTCTCATATTCTAGTTTTGGGGACAAGCTTAGTTTTGATGCAAGATGGTAGCATTGAGGATGTTATTCTTGTTCTTGATATTTCGTATAATCTACTTTCCATATATTAGTTTTGTCATCATGGTGATGAAAGGCTTGTTGATATATCTCCTATAGATGTGACTATTTGAAAGTTGCAATATCTAGAGAATTCCATTGCTATAGGCATAGTTGATAGTGCAACCCATCTGTATAGGTTTGATACATTTGATTCTTCATCAAGATCATGCCTTATTTCTCATGTTGATTCTATGAGCAATCTTTGGAACAAACTATTTGGGCATTTAAATTATAGATATCTATAATGGTTGAGCACACAAAACTTGGTGATTGGTCTACCTAAGATCTCTTGTTCAGAAGGAGTTTATTAGGGTCGTGCTCTTGGAAAACATCATAGGGATCCATTTCCTAAGGGTATGGTTGCATGACCTTTGGCTCCCCTTTAGTCAGTGCATAGTGACCTCATGTCATCCCCCACTCTTTCATTTTTTAGGCCAATTATGCACTTATCTTCATTAATGACTTTTCTAGGTGCACATGGGTATACTTTTTGAAAGAAAAGGATGAGGTTATTTAAAATTTCATGACCTTCCTTGCATTTGTAGAGAAGAAATCAGGACATTCCCTTCAAAATATTTACACAGATAATAGGGGGAGTATGTTAATCAATCATTTCAGGAATTCTATCATACTCAAGGTATTCTTCATCAACACACAATGCCATACACTTCTCAATAAAATGGTGTGGTCAAGTAGAAAAATAGAAGCTTATAGGAGATGGCCAATTGTGTGATATAGTCTAGGTCCATGGCCCTCACATTTTGGGCAAAGGTTGCCAATTGTGCCAACTACATTCAAAACTGCATACATCATAGGGCAATACAGAATATGGCTCTTAAGGATGCTTGGTCTCATTTCAAGCCCAATGTTTCCTACTTTAGATTATTTGGTAGTGATGAATGGACATTCATTCTAGATGGTAGATGTAAGGCAATGAAGAAGAAGAGTCAACAATTCATCTCTGTTGGCTATTGTGAGGATGTGAAGGGTTATTGTTTGTTTGATCCTAGCACTCAAGAGGTATATTTTTGTCATAATGTTCAGTTTAATGAGTATTTCACTCTAAAGGATTCTCCATCACATGCCTCTCCCTTTATTCTTCATAATTCTTATTTCAAGGATGTTTTACTTTGAGAGGATTAATGCTCTAATGATGAGTCACTTTGTCTATTACTAGGAGATAGGATTAATGCTTTTGAAAATTGCTTAGATAAATCATAATCAACATTAACAAGCTCATATTCATTGTTAGAATCATTAGTATCAATATTGTTAGCATGAATGTATCATTTTAATCCATTTCTTCATCAATATTAATAAAAATAGGAACTCTAATATGAATAGAACGTGAACCATCATCTTTCTTAAGCATTTTTAATCTTTGTAATTTAGGTCGAACTTCCTCCTTAGGGCAAGGTCAAGGCTAGACAAATAGGACCAAGTCAGCATTTGGTTTCTTTGAGGAGGAAATGGGTTGAGAAGCAAGTTCACAAGCCTTAGCATAACATCTCCATCAAGATTCTCTCACACAAAAGTTTCATTTAGTTTTAGCCAAGGGTTGTGAAGGTTTAGGATCAATAAAAATAGGCTTCTTCTCTTCCTTTAAAGGAGGATGAATGGGAAAAGGTTTACTTGGTTGAAAGATAGGAGATGCCAAATGCTTTCCTTTGTAAGATGTAGGAGGCAGGACTGCAACATATAAAAGAGGAATTAAAGGTGTAGGAAGAATATTGGGTCCATCATGAGGAGGAATAGGTCTAGGATCTCTAGGCTTACTCAAAGATAAGATCATCTCATTCTTCTACTTTTGATAATACTAAAAAAGAGCACCACTTCAAGGATTAAGAGGCTCAAATTGTTTAGGCCAAAATTAATCAAGGTTGACATCTCCATGCCTCACTATGGGTTGATTCATTCTATGATTAATTATTATGATTTTTCCATTATGAGATAATTTGAGACAATAGTGCATAGTAGAAGGAATCACTTTCATGGAAGAGAGCCAAGGATGTCCCAACTTCACTTGAAATTGATCTGATGTAGGAATGATAGAAAAATGGCATCTAAGCACTTAGTACCAACTTCAATAGGAAGAGTAATAGAACCAATACTAGGGAAAGAGAAATTGTCATAAACCTTCACCACTACATAAAATTTATCATATGTTACTAGATGTAATTGTAAATTATAAAGATATTATTTAGTGATTACATTCACCATACAAGTTGGATCAATGAGCACCCATTGTGAGAGTGTCTTTGATCTTCACAGTGACATATAGTGGGCCATCAGGTGCATCAATAGTCTCACTAGGATCAAAAGTAATGCATAGGTCCTTAGGAGGTTCAGGTTTCTCAACAAGATTCACCATATTGTTAGACTCAAGGCCCAAATTATAGGGAGAAAAATAAAGATGCTCTAACTCAACCACATTAGTAGAATGGGAAGGCAAAATTAGTAAAGATTTGAAGGTTTTGATTAGGAGGAGCTATAGGTTTGTTTCATTTATTATTCTCACTAGCTATAAATATGGTATTGTCAATAAATTCTTGAATCCAAATATGGTATTGTTATCAATAAATTTTTGAATCCTACTCCTTATGGTAAAACACTTCTCAGTATCATGATCAGGTTGACAGTGATATTGTCAAAAGGCTTGGGGGTCATGATAAGGTGACAAAGGTTTGAAGGTATCTATTGGCTTGATGGGAGGAACTTTCAACATATTTTTATTTATCAATTGTGTCATGATGCTATGCAAAGACTTGAAAAGAGGATTAAATTCTTTTCTAAAGTATTTGGATAAAGGAGCCGCACCTGATGTCATGGATGTCACTTGAAAATTGATGTTGTCATTTAATTTGATGTATCCCTTGTTCGGTTTAAGCTTCACAAAATATTGTTGAGCACTTTCATTCTGATCAATCAGAGCTATTGAAGAAGATGATTCAAATTGACTCATTTGAAGTTGATAATTATGAAGCATTGTGCACAACTACGTAAAGGA
>NC_081408.1:705601411-705695411 GCF_030272615.1 Cryptomeria japonica
CCTTTTTGCATAAGTTGACCTTCCTATCCACATTATCTACATCTACTACCAGTTGCATTAAAACTTTAGTGACATCAGAGGTGGATTTGATAATGGGATTGGCCCTTGCTTCATCACAGGATACACACATGAACTCTAAATCCTGCTCCCTAGGCCTCCATTTGTCAAAAATGGGTGTCAAAATGGCCTTATCTCTCCTTAGTTCATTCCATATCTCCATGACTTTTCCTACATTGTTGTAAAGCAATGAGACATTTATAGTATCTGCAAAACTGGAGATTGTGGCCTTTATTTTCTCCTCATACTTCCCCACATAAAAGGCCTGAGTCTGCTTCAGGTTCTCTAATTCTTGGGGAGTTATCTCAATCATTTGGAAGCTAGAAGGTGTAGGGGATGGTGGAAATTCAATAATGGGGCTAGTAGGTGGAAGTCTTGTAGGAGAAGAGGAAATCATCAATGTCGAAGACTCACCTTGTTGGTGTTGTCCCATCAACTGGCTCTGCAACTTGGCAATGATGCTATCTTTGCCTCTTACCTCCTCCTTGGCACTGTTATAGGCCTTCAAAACCATTTCTAATTTAATTTGGAGGGCCTCCTTTTCTTTGGCTTCCTTCTCAGCCACTACAACACTGAATTTTGCAGTTTCTAGCACAGTGCTAGCAGCCTCTACTACCCCTGTACTCTGTACTCTTTTAACGATCAATCCACCAAGGTGACTTGACGCTGGGGTGTCTTTACCTTTCTTGTCCTCATTTCTTTTGAGGGACCACATAACTAGTGCAGCATTGTCCTTTCTGAATGTAACCCCTTCCATGGGTTTAGTCTCTTTTGTTACTGCATCTAGCACCAGAGCATCAACAATATTCCATTCTGGTAAAATGAGCACTCTAGCTTGTGCTACTAGATCCCTTCCCTATTCAGGAGTGATGGTTTTGAATTCTTCCATCATCTCCTATTTTATTTCTTCCTCCACTAAGGCTGGATCTTTGTTGGGCTGCTCTGCCTTTCTTGTTTCACATCTAGCATTATATTTGTTTATATGCTGCTTCCAAATGAATTGCATGAATGCTCCAGATGTGACAAAGTTGTCATCAGCTAAAAAGGCACTACTGGCCTTCTTTATCTTAGGATCCCACTCCTGGCCTTTAAGTTCAGTTGAGGTGATGTCCATTTTAGCACCAATTGGCTCTTCTGACATCCCTTCTTCCATTTCATCATAGGTGTATGTGATTTCACCTAGACTTCCCAACTACGAGAGGTATTCAGTTGCTGCTTGTTCATCTCCTATGTGGATAGGGGATTGGGATGGGGAATACAAAGGTGTATCTAATTGCACTTCCTTCTCCACCCTTTGCTTCTTTGGGCTGTCTTGGATGTCAATGACATCTTGTACTTTCCTCTTTCCTTTGGATGAAGAGGGCTCCCCTGTTGTAGGCACTAGCATACTGTAACCTGATTTCTTGTGCAAGGTGTAGTCACCAGGAGGAATTGCTTTGGTGGAGGCTGACTTGCTCAAGATCATTCTAGCCTTTTCAGGGTTACTCTTAATGATAGCTTCCCTCTTCTCCTTCAGTGTTTGCATTACATCTTCAAAGCAAAGAATCAAAATTTTTATTTTTTCCTCCAATGGGAAGAAGCTAGACAATGGGTCATAGCTAGCATCAAATTGATGCACAAAATCCAAGGCTTTCCTATAAGCCACCCACTTTTCTTTCCTCAATTCTTGCTCATCTAAATCAAATTCATTTCTGATGAGATCTTCAGGAAATTTGAATTGATGAGGCCTAGCTCTGCATGCTACCTTCTTCCTGAACACACCATTGAAGAAGTCCTCTGGATCAGCACACTCTTGGGTTATCAGAGCAAACGAGACTCCTTATTTTAGATGCAAAATATTTATCAAACTTTAGGAAGCTGGCATCCTCTCTATCCCATGACAACACAGTACTCCATAGTTAAACTGGCATTTTCTCTCCTTCCTTCTCTTTAACCAGGTCTAGTCCACTGGCAAAATAATCACCACCTTTGAAGAGAAAAAGGTGCATTAGAAGTGAATACCATCTGAAAGGTCTTTCCACCTTCCCATTTTTTATTCCTATCAACCCTCCGTGGATAGCATCGACAATGTAAGAAGCATAATCAAATGTGATAGCAAGAGAAGGATTCAAAATTTGAACAATCATTAGCAAATAATGATTTGGCATATTTACTTCAGCATCCTCTCCTAGAACTTGGCAAAGTGCCCAATACATTCCTTTAGCCCTCAAGGTAAACATACTTAATGAAAAAGGCTCTTGTGTGTTGGGCCCTACAACTGCTAACCCTCCGATTTTCAGAAAAAGTTCTTTAAGAGGCCCATTCCTCAGATGACTCCTCTGTGCACTGTATACTTGGGCTAATTGTGTGAAATTTCTGGGTTCCAGGAAGTTTGTGAACTCATTGAGGCCAAATGTTGTTCGTAATTCTTCCGCATTGATTTCCATAAGGGTTTTCCCATTTACATCCCGGATGCATCTTGTAATCGGATCATAATTCAATGCCATTTGGGTTAGCAGGTCTGTATCCATGAATACCCCTGGGACTACTAGTTTTCCAACATCTAGTTCCCAAATACTCTTTTGAGGAGCAGGAGAGTTTCTCATTCCAAATCTGAATCTAAACAACCCCAACCCAGATAGTCTAATCTGAATCTAAACACCTTCTCTAAATGTCCACAATGATCATCAGCTTTCTTTGAGAAACAAGTTAGATCATCTTGGTAAACCACCATAATGATATTTATGAATTCCTTAAAAGCCACATCCATAGCTCTCTAAAATGTAGCTCCTGCATTTTTCAATCCAAATGGCATTCTCACATATACATAGGTTCCCCATGGAGTAGTGAAAGCTATTTTAAACTGTTCAGACTCCTTTACCAGCACTTGATTGTATCCTGAGAAACCATCCATCATGGATAAAAGATCACATCCTGTCACTCTTTGTAGCATTGCTTCCATATTTGGGGATGAGTAATTATCTTTTAGGGAAGCAACATTAAGATTCCTAAAATCAACAGACAATCTGATGTCTCCATTCTTCTTCCTTACTGGGACCAGATTAGAGACCCATGAAGAATGTCTTATTGGTTTGATAATTCCCCCTTCTCTCAATTTAGTCAACTCTTGTTGCATTTTATTTTCCAATAAGGGGTTGATAGGTCTCTGTTTCTGTCTGAAAGGCTTAGCATCTGGAAGTAAGGGAACTTCATGCTGAAAAAGGTCTTGTCTATACGCCTTTAGGTCTTCATAAGACCAAGAAAATACATGTTTATACCTTTTCAATAAATTGATAAGGTTAGTCCTAACATGAGGGGGTAATTTCTTTCAAATATATACCAACTTGGGAAATGATTCTGTCCCCAGTTTTACCTCCTCCAACTCTTCTAACTTGGTGGTAGATTGCTAGTGTAAATGACTATCATTATAACTATACATACTTTCTAGCTCCACCAACCCTTTAGGTATCTCATTGGTTTCCAACTGGACAATATAATTTCCAAACATTGTCTCTCTATTATCCACCACTTCCACCAATGCATTGCAATCAATCTTCTGTCCATCATAATCATCAACACATTGGATAAACCTAAGAATGTCTTCATCATCAGCAAAAACTTGCCAATTATACACATTATCAGGGATGGCAGGCTTAGATTTTATTTCCACATTGGAAATACCGGTTGGTGTTGCATCATTATTTTTTAAAGCAACATTAGCGAAGAAATTTGCCATAATATTTTTTGTTCGTTCTATCCAATTGATAGAAAATGCATCAAAATACTCAATAACATCCCAAACAGCATGCTTATATTGCTTCAATCTATCATTTTTGGATGCATATCTAGATCTTACCTGAGAGACAACCAATTCTGAATCCCCCATTACTTTCAATAGTTGGATTCCATGCCTTTTTGCAACCTCAAGTCCTAATAATAGGGCTTCATACTCTGCAGTATTATTCGTGCACTGGAATGCCAATAAGAATGAGTATTTAAATGTTATACCTGATGGGGAAACAAAAAGAACCCCTACTCCAGATCCTTCTTTGGAGCAAGCTCCATCAAAATACATCTGCCACAACCCATACTGTTGTGCTTGTAGCTCGACTACAATTGGGTCAGTGTTCTTCAATTGAGGTGATATTGGTTGGAGTCTAAAGTTATCTAAATCCACATCAATCATACAATTAAGCATACTAGGGTCCACATTTTCAATTACCTTAGGATCTCATGGCTCCCTGTATAGTTTGACCTGATTGCCGCCAATAGGAATAGTAGCATAAGACAAGTCCAGTTGAACATTTCCCCCTACTGCTGCTGCCCACTACCTAGAAAGTAACATTCCATAGTGGGGTTTAGTATCAGTAACAATAACATCCATTTTATAAGTGGCTTCAGGAAATGCAGCTATTTTTA
Source organism: Cryptomeria japonica (assembly GCF_030272615.1). NCBI lineage: Eukaryota > Viridiplantae > Streptophyta > Pinopsida > Cupressales > Cupressaceae > Cryptomeria > Cryptomeria japonica. Next base: position 705,605,867 of record NC_081408.1, read on the forward strand.
CTTCTACATCTTTCATTGTACCTATCACAGGCACTTCTCTGTTATCCATGGCATAACATTTCCCATATACAGTGGTTACTAATAACCCTAGTTCTTTCATAACACCATAGGGCATTACATTAGCAGCTGCTTCTGAATCTATCATGCAGTTTTTAATCAACCGGTTGTTGACTAGCAAAGTAACATAGAAAGGATCTACCTGAGAAGGCTCCTGAGTAATAGTGGTTCCAACATATACCTCTGGGCTTTGGAACTCTTGATCCTTTCCAACTTTATCCGAACCAGTGGGTAATACTGAGTCACTATTAGATATACCAGAGAATAAAGACAAAGCTGCATCCTTATGTTCTTTAATCTTTAATAATTCTATTAATGGAACAGTGACTTTCATTTGAGTTAAAGCTTGGGCCATATCAAATGTAGAATTATTACATTTTTCAGTACTAACCTTAACCTTTTCTGCTTTGAACTGACTAGCCTTTTTCACTAGCTCTGCCTTTTGTACATCACTAGCATTTTTGGCATCTATGCCTTTAGGTAAATCTTTAACTTGTTCCTCTTTTTCTTGACTAGCTTTAAGAATAGCAGTAACACTGCTTGATGCCCCTTTCTTTGTGACTTCTTTTACAAACATAGAACCCGGTTCACCTTGATCAGTGTCTCTCTTGGTGCTTCTCAGACTGTAGTTATGCTTTGCTTTCATGATTGCAGCCTTAGTGAGATTTTTAACTTCTTCCTCACTAGGCCTCCTAAGATGAACTTCTTCATCTTCAATTGTTACCACATTCAATGTAGGATGCCAACCTAAGGCTAATTGTCCTTGCACTAACCTTTCATTATCTAGCACATCACTGTATTCACTTTGTATAGATTCCTCATCACTTTCTATGATGGTTTCAAACATGTTAATGTCAGGCTCTACTTCTGGCCTCATAGATTCTTCCAGAGCTTGAGCCACTGCACACTAATGAGGAGAATGTGGTCCATCACAAGCAATACACCAAGGAGTGTTTTCTATATTATTAACAGTTTTCCCTTTCAAACAATCCAGTGTGTCTTGGCTTTGGGCAATTTTAGAATTCTCAACTTGGGGTTTACCATCCTTCCAATTTGTATTGTATGGTATATCATGTAATCTAGGAGGTCTATCTTGCCAGTTATAATGAGGTTTATCATTTTTTTTAACCTTAGCAGTCAAATCTTTCATAGCAGTAACCAGTTTCTCTATTTTATCCTCCTCTTTGGCAACTTTTTTAGGTTGTTGTTTGGTTTCATGCCATAGTCTACTATCTATCCTTCTTCCTAATTTTCCAGATGCTTTTCTATTACTTTCTACATTTATGGCAATTCTAAAGGCATCCCTTAAGTTATGAGGATTTTTATCTCTCAAGATATAAGCCATTTTGGAATCAAATGCATTATAATATGTATTAAGGCACATATTATCATCTAGCCTCATTACCTGATACAATCTATGCATAGCTTTCTGGAATCTAGCATTGAAATCAGTGACTATTTCATTTTCAGATTTTCTAATGTTGTTGAACTCATTTAGCATGAAACTCACATTAGTTTTGTCACCATACTATTCTTGAAAGCAATTTTTAAAATCTTCCCATGAACCTATGCTATTTACTGGAAGACCTCTATACCAATCTCTTGCGTCATCAACCAGGGATTGAACAAACAGTTTCATAATAACATCTTCATCTATTATCTCATAATAATTTATCAAATCCCCAAAAGATTTCAGATGTTCTTCAACACTGACTACATTGTTCCCAGCAAAATTATGGAGTCTGTCTCTTAGCTCAGTAGGAACATGATTTGGATACCCTGGAATCCCATCAAAAAACAATTGCCTATATTGTTCTAGATTTATTGGCCTTCTTTGAAAAGGGGAAATGACACTATTATTTCCCATAATCATTCTATCTTTTGGGATTGGAGATTGAGATGTTTGGGTGTACTGCTTATTTGAGGGTATTTGGCTTACTGAGGCAATATTAGCATGTATTGGAGGTTGAGTATTGACCTGAGGAAAAGAAATATGTTGGGGATTAGGCTTGTTAAGATCTTCTGATGGGAATGTAATAGGAGGAGCCTTTAAGTAATTAATCTTTCTTTTAACTTCCTGATTCACTGCTTCTAACTCAGCCTTTTCCAGTTCCATTTGGAGGTCTTCCTTTTCCTTCCCCATCCTTTCCATCTCTCTCTCATGTGCTAGGATCCTATGAGAAATCCCCTCTGCAGTTTTAGATTCTACTTCATCATCTACCCATATATGTTTCCCTTTGTCTAAATTAGCTTTAGGAAGTTGGGAGTCATTAGATACTTCCTTAATTGGCTGGGCTACTGACTTAGAAGCTGGTCTAATCTTAGGGATTAGGATGTCCCTAATCGCTGGACCTTCCTCATCACTCTTTTCTTTTTCCTTAGCAAGCACTTCAAGATCAGCTATCTGTCTAAGGAGCCTATCTCTCTCCATTATTTTGGCTTTAATTTCCTTTTCCTTATTTGCCTCCTTTTGGGCTCTTAGGGATATTAAATGATGAACTCTTTTGTTTAAATCTTCAATCTCTTGAGATATTTTATCCTCATCAGGGTAATTTTCTTCAGAGTCTGATGCATTAATTTGATCTATGTCAATCAGACTAATGTTCCCATCTATTGTCCTAGGAACAGAGTGCCTAATTGCATTTGAACTGGTTCTATCTTTTGTAGAAACACTAACATGAGATAGATCTCGGTTTAAAATAGGTACATCATCAATATTTCCAAACAATCCTGAATGGAAACCTAAAATATCATGCTCTAAATCTCTAGAAGATGAATTTGACTTTGCATAGACAGGTCGATCACGCATCTTACCAGTGTTCTTGTTTCCTTGCATCTTTCTTGTCTTTTTTTTTAGAAAATTTGTATCTCACAAGGACTGGTTCAATAATAACAGAGTCACCACCCAGAAAACTATGGGAAAATGGAAACAAGCAATCTTACCCACAAACACATAACAATATTTTCCACAAGTCTAGGCACAGATTTGTCTAAAATAAGATAGGTGCACACATCTTGCAGACTGTCCGAATCAATAGAATATCTAACAGTTGAATGAGGAATGACCCCTTTGGGAAATAGAAACAAATCTCAAAGACTAATTTGGAGGATTTCCTTGATATTCACTTCTTGCAAAAAGAAGCCTCTTAAGGCTATAAAGCAGGATGGTCATTTGACTTTCTTGTGAACAAATATGGTGGAGGATTTTGGAGTTTAATATATTTGTTCCAAGATAAACAATTTGATGGAGTCCTCAAAGGAACAAATAGGTCGACTCTTTCACAAAGGGAATGAGGAGGGGAAGTTGATGATGTTAAAATTTTTAGGAACAAATTTTTTGGGTGGGCGACCATGTCCACTATGAAGTCATATACAAGAGCTTGTTCATTCTCATTGTGCAGATCTTGGGGTATGCTTTAAATTCATACATGGTTGTGCACCAAATAGTTAAAGCAGAAAATGTGATGGGAGTTAAAATTGCTTTGGAGTTGCTAGAGATTGTGCCTTAGTCATGTTGTCCTCAAAATCTGATTCCCTTCAAAGTCCTTAGAATAATATGATCTAAATTGGGTGCCGAGAAGACATAAAAGATAAGGAAATTCCAGAGACAACATATGACAAGGTTTGATTAGACCTTTTACACTTCGGGCTTCCTTGGAGCCCAGGTGGGTATACCTTTGTGAATTAACTCCACACTTTTAAACAATAAACCCACAGCAAACCAGTCTAGAAAACCAGTGGATTTGTTCACCTTGAAATCAACTGAAAACAAAGAATGAAAACTATACTTGACTTCAGCGTTTTGATCAACAAAGCATGCAATAAACAACTTCGATTAATACCAGTGCCTTATCCAAGGTTACAGAGTCACCCAAATTCAAATAGAACTCCTGAAACAATATATCTATATGCCTCCCATCGGCTTGGTTTCCACTAATCCTTACATATGTCAGACACATATAAGAATTCAATCATTTCACACTAAGCTATGGTCCTCAAAATTCAAAGTTCCTTCCAAAGAATTTACTGGTATGAGTGATCTCGCATATTTAATTTCCCTCCTAAAGAAAAAAGCTAACAAACACTTATACTAAGATTGCTTTGCAATTCCTTTCAAACTGAACAACCCTGGATCATTCAAAATGAAGATAGTAATTAAATTTGTGAATAAAATTGAAGAAAACACAAAGCTTTACTCAAAACCGATGGCCTATATATTGATATTCATTTCAAAAGATATTACAAGAAATTCTGATTCTCCATTAACTTTGGAAAAGCTCAGATAAATTTCTACAACGTTTTCTTACAAAATTTTGTGATCATTTTCCCTCTAGTCCTGGTATCCATTTATAACAACATGGATGCACAAAGATTCGGATTTTTCGAGGAGAGTTTGTTACAATTATTTCAAAAATTGAAGAGGTTATAATTTTTACGTAGAAACAGTTATGCACTCTTTTCAGCCTCTGCAGTCTGTTCAACAAGTTGTTCGGTTGCAACCTCTTCTGGCTTTTCAGGGGTGCTCTCCAACTACTCCAGATCATGGGTGGAATATTCAACTCCCCACTCATTATATGTCTCTTCTATCGGCCATGAAAAATTAATCACATCACTTTTAATTTTAGTCAACCTTTTCCAAGAATTTCTCAGTTTGTTGACTTTTGAATTAGGAAAACTATAATGTGATTTAATTTTTTCTATTTCCTGTATTGTTATGACAAAGAAAGAGGTATCATCAAGATCGATGATTCCCTTAACCCTTGCTAACAATTTGACTTCTACCTCTTTGAGCCATATTTTCTTATATTTTATCTGATCCGGATTGGCAAAAATTCTCGGGAGCAACTCAAAAACCTGATCAGTGTATTCCTTTTTGCATAAGTTGACCTTCCTATCCACATTATCTACATCTGCTGCCAGTTGCATTAAAACTTTAGCGACATCAGAGGTGGATTTGATAATGGGATTGGCCCTTGTTTCATCATAGAATACACACATGAACTCTAAATCCTGCTTCCTAGGCCTCCATCTGTCAAAAATGGGTGTCAAAATGGCCTTATCTCTACTTAGTTCATTCCATATCTCCATGACTTTTCCTACATTGTTGTAAAGCAATGAGGCATTTATAGTATCTGCAAAACTGGAGATTGTGGCCTTTATTTTCTCCTCATACTTCCCCGCATAAAAGCCCCGAGCCTGCTTCAGGTTCTCTAATTCTTGGGGAGTTATCTCAATCATTTGGGAGCTGGAAGGTGCAGGGGATGGTGGAAATTCAATAATGGGGCTAGTAGGCGGAGGTCTTGCAGGAGAAGAGTAAATCATCAATGTTGAAGACTCACCTTGTTGGTGTTGTCCCATCAACTGGCTCTGCAATTTGGTAATGATGCAATGTTTGCCTCTTACCTCCTCCTTGGCACTATTATAGGCCTTCAAAACCGTTTCCAATTTAATTTGGAGGGCCTCCTTTTCTTTGGCTTCCTTCTCAGCCCATGCAACATTGAATTTTGCAGTTTCTCGCACAGTGCTAGCAGCCTCTACTACCCCTGTACTTTGTACTCTTTTAACCATCAATCCACCAAGGTGACTTGACCCTGGGGTGTCTTTACATTTCTTGTCCTCATTTCTTTTAAGGGACCACATAACTAGTGGAGCATTGTCCTTACTGAATGTAACCCCTTCCATGGGTTTAGTCTCTTTTCTTACTACATCTAGCACCAGAGCATCAACAATATTCCATTCTGGTAAAATGAGCACTCCAGCTTGTGCTACTAGATCCCTTCCCTGTTCAGGAGTGATGGTTTTGAATTCTTCCATCATCTCCTATTTTATTTCTTCCTCCACTAAGGCTGGATCTTTGTTGGGTTGCCATGCCTTTCTTGTTTCACATCAAGCATTATATTTGTTTATATGCTGCTTCCAAATGAATTGCATGAATGCTTCAGATGTGACAAAGTTGTCATCAGCTAAAAAGGCACTACTGGCCTTCTTTATCTCAGGATCCCACTCCTGGCCTTTAAGTTCAGTTGAGGTGATGTCCATTTTAGCACCAATTGGCTCTTCTGGCATCCCTTCTTCCACTTCATCATAGGTGTATGCGATTTCACCTAGACTTCCCAACTGTGAGAGGTATTCAGTTGCTGCTTGTTCATCAACTATGTGGATAGGGGATTGGGATGGGGAATAAAAAGGTGTATCTAATTGCACTTCCTTCCCCACCCTTTTCTTCTTTGGGCTGTCTTGGATGTCAATGACATCTTGTACTTTCCTCTTTCCTTTGGATGAAGAGGGCTCCCCTGTTGTAGGCACTAGTATACTGTAACCTGATTTCTTGTGCAAGGTGTAGTCACCAGGAGGAATTGCTTTGGTGGAGGCTGACTTGCTCAAGATCATTCTAGCCTTTTTAGGGTTACTTTTAATCACAGCTTCCCTCTTCTCCTTCAGTGTTTGCATTACATCTTCAAAGCAAAGAATCAAAATTTTTATTTTTTCCTCCAATGGGAAGAAGCTAGACAATGGGTCATAGCTAGCATCAAATTGATGCACAAAATCCAAGGCTTTACTATAAGCCACCCACTTTTCTTTCCTCAATTCCTGCTCATCTAAATCAAATTCATTTCTGATGAGATCTTCAGGAAATTGGAATTGATGAGGCCTAGCTCTGCATGCTACCTTCTTCCTGAACACACCATTGAAGAAGTCCTCTGGATCAGCACACCTGGACACTGCAGTGGATAAATGGTAATGTTTGAGGAAATCCTCAAAGCAATTCCAGCCTCCCTTTGTAATTACAAATTGGTGGGCTATGGTAGCTGCGGGGAAAATGGTCCCTTTACCTTTGCCTGTTAACTCTGCCTCTCGTAGGCCACCAATTTGTCTAAGAATCTCAGCTATTCCCACTTTGAGAGGAACCTGGTAAGGTAGCAAAAATGGAGTACCCCTGAAACAAAAAACTCTAAAAACCGTTGAGACTGGATATAAGTACATGTCACCCCAGTTATGAACAATTTTGTTGCTCTTTGCGAATTCCTTTAGCCTTATGAATTCCAGAAGAACTTTGGGGACTCTTGGGTTATCAGAGCAAACGAGACTCCTTATTTTAGATGCAAAATATTTATCAAACTTTAGGAAGCTGGCATCCTCTCTGTCCCATGACAACACAGTACTCCATAGTTGTACTGGCATTTTCTCTCCTTCCTTCTCTTTAACCAGGTCTAGTCCACTGGCAAAATAATCACCACCTTTGAAGAGAAAAAGGTGCATTAGAAGTGAATACCATCTGAAAGGTCTTTCCACCTTCCCATTTTTTATTCCTATCAACCCTCCATGGATAGCATCGACAATGTAAGAAGCATAATCAAATGTGATAGCAAGAGAAGGATTCAAAATCTGAACAATCATTAGCAAATAATGATTTGGCATATTTACTTCAGCATCCTCTCCTAGAACTTGGCAAAGTGCCCAATACATTCCTTTAGCCCTCAAGGTAAACATACTTAATGAAAAAGGCTCTTGTGTGTTGGGCCCTACAACTGCTAACCCTCCTATTTTTAGAAAAAGTTCTTTAAGAGGCCCATTCCTCAGATGAATCCTCTGTGCACTGTATACTTGGGCTAATTGTGTGAAATTTCTGGGTTCCAGGAAGTTTGTGAACTCATTGAGGCCAAATGTTGTTCGTAATTCTTCCGCATTTATTTCCATAAGGGTTTTCCCATTTACATCCCGGATGCATCTTGTAATCGGATCATAATTCAATGCCATTTGGGTTAGCAGGTCTGTATCCATGAATACCCCTGGGACTACTAGTTTTCCAACATCTAGTTCCCAAATACTATTTTGAGGAGCAGGAGAGTTTCTCATTCCAAATTTGAATCTAAACAACCCCAACCCAGATAGTCTAACCTGTAGGTCTCTCAGCCAGTTACCTTTGTCATATAGTCCTTCTCCTATCTTCAAACGGGGAGCCTTGGGCACTGACTCTTTAGCCTTAGATGCCTGGTTAGTTGACAGCGTCAACTATTCTAAAAAAATCATCACATACACTTCTTTCTAAATAATCAACCTTGCTGGAAAATTCCCTTTTAGGAGCCATTTGAAAATGCAATAAGATGAATATCACTTCTTAAACAATCCTGCAACATGAGAATGATTTTTACTTATAACACCACACAAGAAATAGCTATAAAATATGAAAGAACCTGATGCTTGCTTGAAGGAATTTTTCTCTGCAACTGAACCGCCTGCTTTGTATTTGAAAAAAGATAACTCTGTGTTACTCTTTTGCAAAATCTTTTAAAAGATATTTTCACTTGGTTGTTAGGAAATCAAATACTTGTACTCTGGGCCTTAACTATAACATTGATTCCGCATGCTTCGGTTGTCCCTTCAAAATCGAATTCATATGAGAATTCATATTTTAGCTCCAACGGGTCGCAACCTTCCTGTAAGTGTCTCACTGTAACCTTTTCGTTATTGACGGCTTTGTCCTTACTCTAGGTCCTGCTTTTCTATTGGCTACATAATACCACATGGCATCCAACCATTGGCTTTGAAAATCCCTTCGCATTCCATTTGATACTGGCTGAGTGTCTTTCTTTATACTGCGATGGGCCCACACCTTCTTCTTAGCCCATGTCATCATCATGACACGTGGATGGTTCACATTCATTCTCGCTATTTCACGGGCTTAAGAAGTGAGCATCTTACCCTTGCGAAATAGCACGGGCTGTTAGATCATCCTTCAAGTTGATCGCCAATTAATCCTTTGAAAAAGTTCTCAGGAATGGTGGGCCCACTGACTCATCACTAACACCTGGCATCCAATCACCTGCGGCGCTGATTTGTCACTCTGTCACTTGCCAGAAGAAACCCACGGGGGGCCCCACTTTCCTCTCAACAAGTCTATCTCTTACGTCATCATCAGGACACTTGGATGGCTGACATTCATTCTTGCTATTTCGTGGCCCTAAAGGGTGAGCACTTTACCCTTGCAAAATAGCGCCGACCGTCAGATCATCTCTGCAGTTGATCAGTATTTAACCCTTTAAAAAGGCTTTCAGAAATGGTGGGCCCATGGACATGTCACGAACACATGGCACCTTGTCACTTTCAGAGCTGACTTGTCATTTTCTCATTTGCCAAAAAGGAACCATAGGGACCCACAATTTCCTTTTAGACCACATGTCATCATGACACATAGACGATCCTTGTTCATTCTCGCTATTTCATAGCCATAAGAAGTGAGCATCTTACCCTTGCGAAATAGCACGGGCCGTTGGATCATATTTCAAATTGACCGGCATTTAATCCTCTAAGAAGACTCTCAAGAGAGGTGGGCCCGCGGACACGTCATGGACAACCGGCGCCTCGTCATTTTTGGAGCTGACTTGTCACTCTGTCATGTGCCAAAAAGAAACCACAGGGTCTCACTAAATTGGTAATAGCTGTACCTGCTAGGTCACCTCTGGGGCCCATTTCGAACCTGCAATCCTATCCCACTGACTGTGGTGACTTGTGCCACGTGCTACCTTTTAATACACCAGAAGAAAGCCACGGGGCTCCTACCATCTTTGATAGCTACACTCTTTACTTCCTCTGTCATGACACATGGACGGCTGACATTCATTCTCGCTATTTCACGGCCCTAAAGGGGGCGCATTTTACCCCTGCGAAATAGCACCAACCGTCAGATCCTTTCTCAAGTTGATTGCTAATTATTGGGCCCGACACCTTAGGATGAAATCATACAAGGCAAAATTTTTTCAAATAATCAATGTAACCGCCTAGGCAAATAACAAGGGGGAACACTTCCAATGACCCCACGACCCAAAACTTAAGTGGAATAAAGTAACGGCAGAATAGAAACCAGAGGGCTTAACAAAGAAAGATGAGATCTAAAAAATCAAAAACCTTTAAACCCCCAAGGTTTAGAACAAAGCTGAAGCACTTGGGATTACACCCTATTCAGAAAAATTTCAAGATACCATAGCCAATTATGGGAAAAGAAGAACCCAATTTTAAAATAGTGATAACAGCAGCTCTGACTGGGGATTGTTGATTGCGAGATCAACACAAGGAAACTCAGAAACTCTGGAGAAATAGACCAAAACACAGACCAAAACCAAGAAAGCAAGAAAGAAAACAAAATATATACAAACAAAGGACCTACTGTGCATGGACATTAAGAGAAATAATGCTTTAGGAATTGTCCATGCACTGGAAATTCCTGCATTTCATCATTCATATTCTTCCAAAAATATGAATCCTTACCATTCAGGTCACAAACCATAAAAGGGCCAATCTAGAGTGATTCAAATTTTTTATGCTTTCCTTTATCTTGTCCTTTTGCATTCCACTGAAGAACAATATCATCAATTTGAAACTTCCTTAATGATGTCCTTTTATCAAAAAGATACTTTGACTGTAACTGGATCTTCTGATTTTTCTTATAGGCAAAAGTCCTAAGCTCCTCCATTTCTACAATTTGGATCATTCTATTTTCCATTGGTTCAGATATTTCCATGTCCTCATCCTGCAAAAACTTATACACTGGAAGAAGGTTATTTACTGGTAATCTGGCTTGGGTACCATAAACCAACTCAAAAGATGACATTCCAATGGATTTTTTAACTGTTATTCTATCTGCCCACAGAGCTAACTTCAACTTTTGATCCCAAGATCTCTTGTTTTCTTCTAAAATTTTCTTGATGATATTTAACAGGCTTTTGTTGCTGGATTCTGCTTGTCCATTCCCCTGAGGATGATAAGGTGATGAGCATGACATGAGTATACCGTGACTATTGCAAAATCCTACAAATTCTTCTGATCTGAAACACATAGCATTATCCATTACCAATTTTGCAGGTGTTCCAAATCTAGTCACAATACTATCCATCAAGAAGTCAATGACAATTTTACTAGTAGCTCTTTTTGTAGGGATGGCTTCTATCCATTTGGTAAAATAATCGGTGGCCACTATAATCCATCCATGACATCTTCCTGATTTTTCCACAATATCTCCAATAAAATCAATGCCCCATTGGACAAAAGGAGCTTCTACAGAGACTGGATTTAGGGGTAAGGCTCCTTCATACTTGAGCTTAGAAGAAAATCTTTGACATGGATCACATCTTTGAACATATGCATGGGTATCTTTAAATAAGGTAGGCCAATAATACCTAGCCCATATTATCTTACCAGCAGTAGTCTTAGCAGAATAGTGACCTCCACATACTCCATTATGCATTTCAATCAACACCTGTTTAGCTTGAAACTCATCCAAACACATTAGTAACTCTCCATCTCTTTTTCTTCAGAAAAGATCACCCTGAATAAGCACATACTTTTGGGACTTAAGCTTCAAAGTTCTCTTCTGATTGTGTGTCATCTCTTCTGGGAGTATGTTACCTTTCAATACTTGGATTATCTCTGTGTACCAAGGTTGTCTCTCAATACTAGTAACCAAAACATCTCTAACCTCAACATTATGTACTTCTACATTCATGAGATTTGACTCAGTCATGAGCTTAGCCAAACCTAACCCTCTCACCAATTTAGTAATATTTATCTCCAAATTGAACTCCTGAATTCTATTGATCCATCTACACCTCTTCCCAGTAACCTCAGACTGAGACAAAATATCTTTAACTGCAGCATGTGGAACATATGCAATGATGTTTGCATTCACCAGATATGGCCTAAAGGCTTTAACAGCTTTAACTAAGGCATAAGCTTGTTTCTCTATGGTTTCATATTTCAGTTCTGCCGCCTGCAAAGATTTACCATAGAAGGCTATGGGATGTTCATATCCTTCATTGTCCTTTTCTAATAATACTGCAGCCACTGTGTGATATGAAGCAAAAGAAAATAGAGAAAAAGGCTTACCATAATCTGGGGATTTCAATACTGGTGCCTCCTGGATTGCCTTCTTGATCTCATCAAAAGCTTTTGAAGCTTCTTGATCCCAATGAAATTTTGTGTCCATCTTGAGAAACTTGACAATAGGCTTCACTATCTCAGCAAAGTTTGCAATGAATCTTCTGACAAAATTCACTTTGCCTAAAAAAGATTGGATTCCTTTCACATTTTTAGGTTCAGACACTCTGTTGATTGCTTCAATTCTTTCAAGGTCTATTCTTACCCCTTCCTTGGAAACTATGTGTCCCAATAACTTTCCTTCAGTGACCCCAAAATGACATTTCTTGGGATTCAGTGATACACCAAATTCCAAGGCTTTATCAAACACCTTCTCTAAATGTCCACAATGATCATCAGCTTTCTTTGAGAAACAAGTTAGATCATCTTGGTAAACCACCATAATGATATTTATGAATTCCTTAAAAGCCACATCCATAGCTCTCTGAAATGTAGCTCCTGCATTTTTCAATCCAAATGGCATTCTCACATATACATAGGTTCCCCATGGAGTAGTGAAAGCTATTTTAAACTGTTCAGACTCCTTTACCAGCACTTGATTGTATCCTGAGAAACCATCCATCATGGATAAAATATCACATCCTATCACTCTTTGTAGCATTGCTTCCATATTTGGGGATGAGTAATTATCTTTTAGGGAAGCAACATTAAGATTCATAAAATCAACACACAATCTGATGTCTCCATTCTTCTTCCTTACTGGGACCAGATTAGAGACCCATGAAGAATGTCTTATTGGTTTGATAATTCCCCCTTCTCTCAATTTAGTCAACTCTTGTTGCATTTTATTTTCCAATAAGGGGTTGATAGGTCTCTGTTTCTGTCTGAAAGGCTTAGCATCTGGAAGTAAGGGAACTTCATGCTGAAAAAGGTCTTGTCTATACACCTTAAGGTCTTCATAAGACCAAGCAAATACATGTTTATACCTTTTCAATAAATTGATAAGGTTAGTCCTAACATGAGGGGGTAATTTCTTTCCAATATATACCAACTTGGGAAATGATTCTGTCCCTAGGTTTACCTTCTCCAACTCTTCTAACTTGGTGGTAGATTGCTGGTGTAAATGACTATCATTATAACTAAACATACTTTCTAGCTCCACCAACCCTTTAGGTATCTCATTGGTTTCCAACTGGACAATATCATTTCCAAACACTGTCTCTCTATTATCCACCACTTCCACCAATGCATTGCAATCAATCTTCTGTCCATCATAATCATCAACACATTGGATAAACCTAAGAATGTCTTCATCATTAGCAAAAACTTGCCAATTATACACATTATCAGGGATGGCAGGCCTAGATTTTATTTCCACAGTGGAAATACCGGTTAGTGTTGCATCATCATTTTTTAAAGCAACATTAGCTAAGAAATCTGCCATAATATTTTTTGTTCGTTCTATCCAATTGATAGAAAATGCATCAAAATACTCAATAACATCCCAAACAACATGCTTATATTGCTTCAATCTATCATTCTTAGATGCATATCTAGATCTTACCTGAGAGACAACCAATTTTTAATCCCCCATTACTTTCAAGAGTTGGATTCCATGCCTTTTTGCAACCTCAAGTCCTAATAATAGGGCTTCATACTCTGCAGTATTATTCGTGCACTGGAATGCCAATAAGAATGAGTATTTAAATGTTACACCTGATGGGGACACAAAAATAACCCCTGCTCCAGATCCTTCTTTGGAGCAAGCTCCATCAAAATACATCTACCACAACCCATACTGTTGTGCTTGTAGCTCGACTACAATTGGGTCAGTGTTCTTCAATTGAGGTGATATTGGTTGGAGTCTGAAGTTATCTAAATCCACATCAATCATACAATTAAGCATACTAGGGTCCACATTTTCAATTACCTTAGGAGCTCGTGGCTCCCTGTATAGTTTGACCTGATTACCGCCAATAGGAATAGTAGCATAAGACAAGTCCAGTTGAACATTTCCCCCTACTGCTGCTGCCCACTACCTAGAAAGTAACATTCCATAGTGGGGTTTAGTATCAGTAACAATAACATCCATTTTATAAGTGGCTTCAGGAAATGCATCTATTTTTACTTCTACATCTTTCATTGTACCTATCACAGGCACTTCTCTGTTATCCATGGCATAACATTTCCCATACACAGTGGTTACTGATAACCCTAGTTCTTTCATAACACCATAGGGAATTACATTAGCAGCTGCTTCTGAATCTATCATGCAGTTTTTAATCAACCGGTTGTTGACTAGCAAAGTAACATAGAAAGGATCTACCTGAGAAGGCTCCTGAGTAATAGTGGTTCCAACATATACCTCTGGGGTTTGGAACTCTTGATCCTTTCCAACTTTATCCGAACTAGTGGGTAATACTGAGTCACTATCAGATATACCAGAGAATAAAGACAAAGTTGCATCCTTATGTTCTTTAATCTTTAATAATTCTATTAATGGAACAGTGACTTTCATTTGAGTTAGAGCTTGGGCCATATCAAATGTAGAATTATTACGTTTTTTAGTACTAACCTTAACCTTTCTTGCTTTGAATTAACTAGCCTTTTTCACTATCTTTGTCTTTTGTACATCACCAGCATTTTTGGCATCTATGCCTTTAGGTAAATCTTTAACTTGTTCCTCTTTTTCTTGACTAGCTTTAAGAATAGCAGTAACACTACTTGATGCCCCTTTCTTTGTGACTTCTTTTACAAACATAGAACCTGGTTCACCTTGATCAGTGTCTCTCTTGGTGCTTCTCAGACTGTAGTTATGCTTTGCTTTGGCGATTGCAGCCTTAGTGAGATTTTTAACTTCTTCCTCACTAGGCCTCCTAAGATGAACTTCTTCATCTTCAATTGTTACCACATTCAATGTAGGATGCCAACCTAAGGCTAATTGTCCTTGCACTAACCTTTCATTATTTAGCACATCACTGTATTCACTTTGTCTAGATTCATCATCACTTTCTATGATGGTTTCAAACATGTTAATGTCAGGCTCTACTTCTGGCCTCATAGATTCTTCCAGAGCTTGAGCCACTGCACACTGATGAGGAGAATGTGGTCCATCACAAGCAATACACCAAGGAGTGTTTTCTATATTATTAACGGTTTTCCCTTTCAAATGATCTGGTGTGTCTTGGCTTTGGGCAATTTTAGAATTCTCAACTTGGGGTTTACCATCCTTCCAATTTGTATTGTATGGCATATCATGTAATCTAGGAGGTCTATCTTGCCAGTTATAATGAGGTTTATCATTTTTTTTAACCTTAGCAGTCAAATCTTTCATAGCAGTAACCAGTTTCTCTATTTTATCCTCCTCTTTGGCAACTTTGTTAGGTTGTTGTTTGGTTTCATGCCATAGTCTACCATCTGTCCTTCTTCCTAATTTTCCAAATGCTTTTCTATTACTTTCTATAGTTATGGCAATTCTAAAGGCATCCCTTAAGTTATGAGGATTTTTATCTCTCAAGATATAAGCCATTTTGGAATCAAATGCATTATAATATGTATTAAGGCACATATTATCATCTAGCCTCATTACCTGATACAATCTATGCATAGCTTTCTGGAATCTAGCATTGAAATCAGTGACTATTTCATTTTTAGATTTTCTAATGTTGTTGAACTCATTTAGCATGAAACTCACGTTAGTTTTGTCACCATACTGTTCTTGAAAGCAATTTTTAAAATCTTCCCATGAACCTATGCTATTTACTGGAAGACCTCTATACCAATCTATTGCATCATCAACCAGGGATTGAACAAATAGTTTCATAATAACATCTTCATCTATTATCTCATAATCATTTATCAAATCCCCAAAAGATTTCAGATGTTCTTCAGCACTAACTGCATTGTTCCCAGCAAACTTATGGAGTCTGTCTCTTAGCTCAGTAGGAACATGATTTGGATACCCTGGAATCCCATCAAAAAATAATTGCCTATATTGTTTAAGATTTATTGGCCTTCTTTGAAAAGGGGAAATGGCACTATTATTTCCCATAATCATTCTAGCTTTTGGGATTGGAGATTGAGATGTTTGGGTGTACTGCTTATTTGAGGGTATTTGGCTTACTGAGGCAATATTAGCATGTATTGCAGGTTGAGTATTGACCTGAGGAAAAGAAATATGTTGGGGATTAGGCTTGTTAAGATCTTCCGATGGGAATGTAATAGGGGGAGATTTTAAGTAATTAATCTTTCTTTTAACTTCCTGATTCACTGCTTCTAACTCAGCCCTTTCCAGTTCCATTTGGAGGTCTTCCTTTTCCTTCCTCATCCTTTCCATCTCTCTCTCATGTGCTAGGATCCTATGAGAAATCCCCTCTGCAGTTTTAGATTCTACTTCATCATCTACCCATATCTGTTTCCCTTTGTCTAAATTAGCTTTAGGAAGCTGGGAGTCGTTAGATACTTCCTTAATTGGCTAGGCTACTGACCTAGAAGCTGGTCTAATCTTAGGGATTAGGATCTCCCTAATCACTGGGCCTTCCTCATCACTCTTTTCTTTTTCCTTAGTAAGCACTTCAAGATCAGCTATCTATCTAAGGAGCCTATCTCTCTCCATTATTTTGGCTTTAACTTCCTTTTCCTTATTTGCCTCCTTTTGGGCTCTTAGGGATATTAAATGATGAACTCTTTTGTTTAAATCTTCAATCTCTTGAGATATTTTATCCTCATCAGGGTAATTTTCTTCAGAGTCTGATGCATTAATTTGATCTATGTCAATCAGACTAATGTTCCCATCTATTGTCCTAGGAACAGAGTGCCTAATTGTATTTGAACTGGTTCTATCTTTTGTAGAAACACTAACATGAGATAGATCTCGGTTTAAAATAGGTACATCATCAATATTTCCAAACAATCGTGAATGGAAACCTAAAATATCATGCTCTAAATCTCTAGAAGATGAATTTGACTTTGCATAGACAGGTCGATCACGCATCTTACGAGTGTTCTTGTTTCCTTGCATCTTGCTTGTCTTTTTTTTTAGAAAATTTGTATCTCATAAGGACTGGTTGAATAATAACAGAGTCACCACCCAGAAAACTATGGGAAAATGGAAACAAGCAATCTTACCCACAAACACATAACAATATTTTCCACAAGTCTAGGCACAGATTTGTGTTTATATCTTTGTTATAACTCTCCCCAGCAAAGTCACCACTTTTGTTGTCCTCAAAATCTGATTCCCTTCAAAGTCCTTAGAATAATATGATCTAAACTGGGTGCCGAGAAGACATCAAAGATAAGGAAATTCTAGAGACAACATATGACAAGGTTTGATTAGACCTTCTACACTTCGGGCTTCCTTGGAGCCCAGGTGGGTATACCTTTGTGAATTAACTCCACACTTTTAAACAATAAACCCACAGCAAACCAGTCCAGAAAACTAGTGGATTTGTTCACCTTGAAATCAACTGAAAACAAAGAATGAAAACTATACTTGACTTCAGCATTTTGATCAACAAAGCATGCAATAAACAACTTCGATTAATACCAGTGCCTTATCCAAGGTTACAGAGTCACCTAAATTCAAATAGAATTCCTGAAACAATATATCTATATGCCTCCCATCGGCTTGGTTTCCACTAATCCTTACATATGCCTGACACATACAAGAATTCAATCATTTCACACTAAGATATGGTCCTCAAAATTCAAAGTTCCTTCCAAAGAATTTACTGGTATGAGTGATCCCGCATATTTAATTTCCCTCCTAAAGAAAAAAGCTAACAAACACTTATACTGAGATTGCTTTGCAATTCCTTTCAAACTAAACAACCCTGCATTATTCAAAATGAAGACAATAAATAAATTTGTGAATAAACTTGAAGACAACACAAAGCTTTACTCAAAACCGATGGCCTATATATTGATATTCATTTCAAAAGATATTACAAGAAATTCTGATTCTCCATTAACTTTGGAAAAGCTCAGATAAATTTCTGCAGCGTTTTGTTACTAAATTTTGTGATCATTTTCCCTCTAGTCCTGGTATCCATTTATAACAACATGGATGCACAAAGCTTCAGACTTTTCGAAGAGAGTTTGTTACAATTATTTCAAAAATTGAAGAGGTTACAATTTTTACGTAGAAACAGTTATGCACTCTTTTCAGCCTCTGCAGTCTGTAATATCTTTTAATTTATCATGGGTGGAATATTTAACTCCCCACTCATTATATGTCTCTTCTGTCGGCCATGAAAAATTAATCACATCACTTTTAATTTTAGTCAACCTTTTCTAAGAATTTCTCAGTTTGTTGACTTCTGAATTAAGAAAACTATAATGTGATTTAATTTTTTCTATTTCCTGTATTGTTATGACAAAGAAAGAGGTATCATCAAGATTGATGATTCCCTTAACCCTTGCTGACAATTTGACTTCTACCTCTTTGAGCCATATTTGCTTATCTTTTATCTAATCCGAATTGGCAAAAATTCCCAGGAGCAACTCAAAAACCTGATCAGTGTATTCCTTTTTGCACAAGTTGACCTTACTATAGACATTATCTACATCTATTGCCAGTTGCATTAAAACTTTAGCGACATCAGAGGTGGATTTGATAATGGGATTGGCCCTTGCTTCATCACAGGATACACACATGAACTCTAAATCCTGCTCCCTAGGCCTCCATCTGTCAAAAATGAGTGTCAAAATGGCCTTATCTCTCCTCAGTTCATTCCATATCTCCATGACTTTTCCTACATTGTTGTAAAGCAATGAGGCATTTATAGTATCTGCAAAACTAGAGATTGTGGCCTTTATTTTCTCCTCATACTTCCCCGCATAAAAGGCCCGAGCCTGCTTCAGGTTCTCTAATTCTTGGGGAGTTATCTCAATCATTTGGGAGCTAGAAAGTGCAGGGGATGGTGGAAATTCAATAATGGGGCTAGTAGGCGGAGGTCTTGCAGGAGAAGAGGAAATCATCAATGTTGAAGACTCACCTTGTTGGTGTTGTCCCATCAACTGGCTCTGCAATTTGGCAATGATGCTATCTTTGCCTCTTACCTCCTCCTTGGCACTGTTATAGGCCTTCAAAACCATTTCCAATTTAATTTGGAGGGCCTCCTTTTCTTTGGCTTCCTTCTTAGCCACTGCAACACTGAATTTTGCAGTTTCTAGCACAGTGCTAGTAGCCTCTACTACCCCTGTACTCTGTACTCTTTTAACCATCAATCCACCAAGGTGAGTTGACCCTAGGGTGTCTTTACCTTTCTTGTCCTCATTTCTTTTGAGGGACCACATAACTAGTGTAGCATTGTCCTTACTGAATGTAACCCTTCCATGGGTTTAGTCTCTTTTCTTACTGCATCTAGCACCAGAGCATCAGCAATATTCCATTCTGGTAAAATGAGCACTCCAGCTTGTGCTACTAGATCCCTTCCCTATTCAGGAGTGATGGTTTTGAATTCTTCCATCATCTCCTATTTTATTTCTTCCTCCACTGAGGTTGGATCTTTGTTGGGCTGCTATGCCTTTCTTGTTTCACATCTAGCATTATATTTGTTTATATGCTACTTCCAAATGAATTGCATGAATGCTTCAGATGTGACAAAGTTGTCATCAGCTAAAAAGGCACTACTGGCCTTCTTTATTTCAGGATCCCACTCCTGGCCTTTAAGTTCAGTTGGGGTGATGTCAATTTTAGCACCAATTGGCTCTTCTGGCATCCCTTCTTCCACTTCATCATAGGTGTATGCGATTTCACCTAGACTTCCGAACTGCGAGAGGTATTTAGTTGCTGCTTGTTCATCTCCTATGTGGATAGGGGATTGGGATGGGGAATACAAAGGTGTATCTAATTGCACTTCCTTCCCCAACCTTTCCTTCTTTGGGCTGTCTTGGATGTCAATGACATCTTGTACTTTCCTCTTTCCTTTGGATGAAGAGGGCTCCCCTATTGTAGGCACTAGCATACTGTACCCTGATTTCTTGTGCAAGGTGTAGTCACCAGGAGGAATTGCTTTGGTGGAGGCTGACTTGCTCAAGATCATTCTAGCCTTTTCAGGGTTACTCTTAATCATAGCTTCCCTCTTCTCCTTCAGTGTTTGCATTACATCTTCAAAGCAAAGAATCAAAAATTTTATTTTTTCCTCCAATGGGAAGAAGCTAGACAATGGGTTATAGCTAGCATCAAATTGATGCACAAAATCCAAGGCTTTCCTATAAGCCACCCACTTTTCTTTCCTCAATTCCTACTCATCTAAATCAAATTCATTTCTGATGAGATCTTCAGGAAATTGGAATTGATGAGGCCTAGCTCTACATGCTACCTTCTTCCTGAACACACCATTGAAGAAGTCCTCTGGATCAGCACACCTGGACACTGCAGTGGATAAATGGTAAGGTTCGAGGAAATCCTGAAAGCAATTCCAGCCTCCCTTTGTAATTACAAATTGGTGGGCTATGGTAGCTGTAGGGAAAATGGTCCCTTTACCTCTGCCTGTTAACTCTGCCTCTTGTAGGGCACCAATTTGTCTAAGAATCTCAGCTATTCCCACTTTGAGAGGGACCTGGTAAGTTAAAAAAAATGGAGTACCCCTGAAACCAAAAACTCTAAAAACCATGGAGATTGGATATAAGTACATGTCGCCCCAGTTATGGACAATTTTGATGTTCTCTACGAATTCCTTTGGCCTTATGAATTCTAGAAGAACTTTGGGGACTCTTGGGTTATCAGAGCATAGGAGAGTCCTTATTTTAGATGCAAAATATTTATCAAACTTTAGGAAGCTGGCATCCTCTCTGTCCCATGACAACACAGTACTCCATAATTGTACTGGCATTTTCTCTCATTCCTTCTCTTTAACTAGGTCTAGTCCACTGGCAAAATAATCACCACCTTTGAAGAGAAAAAGGTGCATTAGAAGTGAATACCATCTGAAAGGTCTATCCACCTTCCCATTTTTTATTCCTATCAACTCTCCATGGATAGCATCGACAATGTAAGAAGCATAATCAAATGTGATAGCAAGAGAAGGATTCAAAATGTGAACAATCATTAGCAAATAATGATTTGGCATATTTGCTTCAGCATCCTCTCCTAGAACTTGGCAAAGTGCCCAATACATTCCTTTAGCCCTCAAGGTAAACATACTTAATGAAAAAGGCTCTTGTGTGTTGGGCCCTACAACTGCTAACCCTCCTATTTTCAAAAAAAGTTCTTTAAGAGGCCCATTCCTAAGATGACTCCTCTGTGCACTGTATACTTGGGCTAATTGTGTGAAATTTATGGGTTCTAGGAAGTTTGTGAACTCATTAAGCCCAAATGTTGTTCTTAATTCTTCCACATTGATTTCCACAAGGGTTTTCCCATTTACATCCCAGATGCATCTTGTAACCGGATCATAATTCAATGCCATTTGGGTTAGCAAGTCTGTATCCAGGAAGACCCGTGGGACTACTAGTTTTCCAACATCTAGTTCCCAAATATTGTTTTGAGGAGCAGGAGAGTTTCTCATTCCAAATCCGACTCTAAACAACCCCAACCCAGACAGTCCAACCTGTGGGTCTCTCAGCTAGTTACCTTTGTCATACAGTCCTTCTCCTATCTTCAGACGGGGATCCTTGGGCACTAACTCTTTGGCCTTAGATGCCTGGTTAGTTGACAACATCAACTGTTCTAAAAAAATCATCACATATACTTCTTTCTAAATAATCAACCTTGCCAGAAAATTCCCTTTTAGGAGCCATTTGAAAATGCAATAAGATGAATATCACTTCTTAAACAATCCTGCAACACGAGAATGATTTTTACTTATAACACCACACAAGAAATAGCTATAAAATATGAAAGAACCTGATGCTTTCTTGAAGGAATTTTGCTCTGCAACTGAACCGCCTGCTCTGTATTTGAAAAAAGATAACTCTGCATTACTCTTCTGCAAAATCTTTTAAAAGATATCTTCACTTGGTTGTTAGGAAATCAAATACTTGTACTCTGGGCCTTAACTATAACATTGATTCTGCATGCTTCGGTCGTCCCTTCAAAATTGAATTCATACGAGAATTCATATTTTAGCTCCAACGAGTCGCAACCTTCCTGCAAGTGTCTCACTATAACCTTTTCGTTATTGACGGCTTTGTCCTTACTCTAGGTCCCGCTTTTCTATTGGCTACATAATACCACGTGGCATCCAACCATTGGCTTTGAAAATCCCTTCGCATTCCATTTGATACCGGTCGAGTGTCTTTCTTTATACTGCGGCGGGCCCACACCTTCTTCTTAGCCCATGTCATCATCATGACACGTGGACGGTTCACATTCATTCTCGCTATTTCGCGGGCTTAAGAAGTGAGCATCTTACCCTTGCAAAATAGCGCGGGCCATTAGATCATCCTTCAATTTGATCGCCCATTAATCCTTTGAAAAAGTTCTCAGGAATGGTGGGCCCGCTGACTCGTCACTAACACCTGGCATCCAGTCACCTGCGGCGCTGATTTGTCACTCTATCACTTGCCAGAAGAAACCCATGGGGGGCCCCACTTTCATCTCAATAGGTATATCTCTTACGTCATCATCAGGACACTTGGACGGCTGACATTCATTCTCACTATTTTGTGGCCCTAAAGGGTGAGCACTTTACCCTTGCGAAATAGCGCCGACTGTCAGATCATCTCTGCAGTTGATCGGTATTTAATCCTTTAAAAAGGCTCTCGTAAATGGTGGGCCCGCAGTCATGTCATGAACACATGACACCTTGTCACTTTCGGAGCTGACTTGTCATTTTCTCATTTGCCAAAAAGGAACCATAGGGACCCACAATTTCCTTTTAGACCACGTGTCATCATGACACGTGGACGGTCCTTGTTCATTCTCGCTATTTCGTAGCCATAAGAAGTGAGCATCTTACCCTTGTGAAATAGCGCGGGTCGTTGGATCATATTTCAAATTGATCGGCATTTAATCCTCTAAGAAGGCTCTCAGGAGAGGTGGGCCCGTGGACACATCATGGACAACCGGTGCCTCATCATTTTTGGAGCTGACTTGTCACTCTGTCATTTGCCAGAAAGAAACCACAGGGTCTCACTAAATTGGTAACAGCTGTACCTGCCAGGTCACCTCTAGGGCCCACTTCGAACCTGCAATCGTATCCCGCTGACTGTGGTGACTTGTGCCACGTGCTACCTTTTAATACACCAGAAGAAAGCCACGGGGCTCCTACCATCTTTGATAGCTACACTCTTTACTTCCTCTGTCATGACACATGGACGACTGACATTCATTCTCGCTATTTCACGGCCCTAAAGGGGGCGCATTTTACCCCTGCGAAATAGCGCCAACCGTCAGATCCTTTCTCAAGTTGATTGCTAATTATTGGGCCCGACACCTTAGGATGAAATCATACAAGGCGAAAATTTTTCAAATAATCAATGTAACCGCCTAGGCAAATAACAAGGGGGAACACTTCCTATGACCCCACGACCCATAACTTAAGTGGAATAAAGTAACGGCAGAATAGAAACCAGAGGGCTTAACAAAGAAAGATGAGATCTAAAAAATCAAAAACCTTTAAACCCCCAAGGTTTAGAACAAAGCTGAAGCACTTGGGATTACACCCTATTCGGAAAAATTTCAAGATACCATAGCCAATTATGGGAAAAGAAGAACCCAATTTTAAAACAATGATAACAAGTCAAATATCATGTTGGGTTTATTTGATCTTAATGTTGAAGGCAATAAGATTAAAATGGCCAAAGAATGGAAGTTATAACTGGGAGGATTTTGATGCCTACTATTGAACCCAAGGTAGGATTGAGAGGGGTGAATAAGTCCAAATAGATATTAATGCAACACAAACAATTAATCAACAACACATATCCAAAATGCATGAACACCAAGATTTTCTACATGGAAAACCCAAATAGGGAAAAACCACAGGATCACCTACCCATAAAATATATGCACTATGTATATCATATTACAAAGAAAATAGCTCACTACTATGGATTTGCAAACCAAGGCTAACTGCTCTTGGGGAAAGATACAAAAGAGGACTTGCAAAACTGAAGCTAATTGTAATAGGGCATGATACAAAAATGATATGAAAAGAAGGATCTCCTAATCATGAAGTTATCCTTAAACTTTGCACCAAGTGACCAATATCAATACATACAACTCAACCTCAACTGCCTATACTTTGTCTCATATCTCTGTCACAGTCTTAGCACAACTTGCATACCATTCGAACATAGTTCTTCTTCTCTTCTCTTCACCAAACCTCATTGATTACCTTCACATTACATATATAGACTCCACACCTCATCTCTTTCAACTCAATCACATCCATCCTTATATACATGATAGATCATCAAAGATTGAACCAAGTTGGCCTGAACCAAAATAAACCTTACAGACCAAAAACACACACACACACACATTGATCCACTCTAGGAGAAAGAGGGGACCAAAACACATTTTCCAAAGATCAATTCACCAATCCACAATCACCAAAATATAACAAACAACATATCAATATGCTACACATCCATATAAGCAATTAATGGTCAAAATATATCCTCCAATGCAAATGACTCTAATTTAGATCTCCATAGGCTACAATGAGATACCATAACACATCAAACAATCTTCCACAAATCATATCCGGACCTAAGGATAGGTATACCATAGAATATCACAACTAGCTATGAATAATGCTACAAAACCCAGAGAACACAATGATATTTCCAAACCACATAACTATCATATCCACAATACCAAAAATATGTCCAAAGAAGATAACAATAACAAACAACATTAGCAACACTTTTTGGACCCCAAACACTTCCGAAAAAATCAATAGAACAATTGCATCACCAACACAACAAGATATCTCTACACCATGGACATTCCAAACTAACACCAATTTGAAACAATAAGTTTGACATCAATGACAACCACAACAACACGTACTTCCAACACCTACATCAATGATAACATAGACTTTTTTCCTAAAGATATTATTGAGAGGTTGAAAGTAATTGGGGAGGGAATTGGGTACCTGTACCATTGACCTCCCTAATATCTATGTAATATTTCATATTTGGTTTTTGATATAATGGTAACTACCTTGTCTTTGCAATATTTAACTAAAAAATAAATAAATTAAATAATATTATTATTTAATTAATTCATTTTTTGTTGCACAATAATTTAATAATTTTTAAATAATTAACTAACACTTCCTCTCAAAATTAAATAAATTTCAAATTATTTATGTAATTTTCTCACCTCAAATAAATAAAATTAATGCTTTGTTTATTTCCTCTATGCATTTACACTCTCTTTATCGTTCCACGTCATCAATCCATGTGCCAATTTAGACCCTACCCACTCTCAAATTTTCTCATCCATTGATCATTCTAATTAATTTGCACCATTGATAAAATTTTATGTGAGACATATAAATAATACCTTCACTCATTCATTTCTACTAAAGCTAGAACTCTTATGATAAATTATTGTATGCAATCTATCAGTATCATTATCAAGCTAGCACTATCAATATCAAGCATCCATTGTCAAGCATCAAGCATTCATACAATCACGATGATATCAAATTTACGCTATAAAATTTGAGAGCAAATTATACACCTGACATACAAGTATGAGTAAACAATGAAGCAATCTAAGGTCTTTGTTATGCTATTATTGTTTATAATTTGACTTATACATAGATTTTAAGCTTTATTGAGTGATTATTGATTTTCAATTTACATCTTACATTACATTATTTACAACTTATTTAGATTCACATTTTTATACCTTCACATTTTGGCACCCTTAGTGGGACTCACATTCTTGTTTGATCTATAATTTTTGAGGTTTTTTTGACCTTATCATGTTGGTTTTACTTATTTTGTTCAAAAAATTTCTAAACTAACCTCATGGAGACAAAGCTAGCAATAAGCCCTAGGGTTTTAATGATTTCATCATATCTCTCAAATGACTACGAATTATTCTATTTTATTTCACTAAAGGTTAGGGATCATCTTAGGATCCTATGATAAAAAAACTAACTTCATATCATTAATTTTGAGTGAGTTATGATGATTTTATGATTTCAAATAAATATGATTTTTCGATTGCAAATCAATGATTTTTAAAAAAAATTACATTTATGAAAATCTCTCAAAATTTTAGAGGGGGTCTATTCTTTACATTTTTATTTTTGAGGTCAAATAATAAATACAAAATCAAATCTTTGTCAATTAGTTTTGTTTTCATAAATTTGCTTTCTAGGGTTAAAGAATTATTCAAATTTTTTTTTTTTAGAAAGCTCTAAAAATTCAATATGGGTATCTTCTTTGCACTTTCATTTTTGTGATAAAAAATATTATAAAATAATAAAATCTTGTTTGGCTGGGTCAAAAGCAAAAAAAAATGAAATTGAAATCTTATGATTAGCATATATTTTCTTTACATCTATTTTATTGCATTGTAACATTACTCTATGATCCCATCAAAATTTTTATTATCATAAGGAATCAATTTATGAATATCCCAAAAATACCTTAGCAGAGCTAGATGTATTTGAAAATATCCAGATAGGCCTTCTCCAATAGCTCAAGATAGGTATCCCAACTAGATATGAAAGTACCGGAAATAGATTCAAGTCCATTTAGCATATGGGCAAGTGACTCTTTCTCATTGAGCTCTGTCGATGTGGGCTTACCAACCAGATCTATACACTCCTTATGTACACTAAGTGAATCCAATTGGGGACTCACCAAACCTCTAAGACTTTTGGGTCTCCTTATAATTTTATCTTTTTCCTTGTCAAGAGCAGAAACTTGGGCTTCCAAAACAAAAATTTGACCATCTATAGATGTAGTTAATGAATCCAGTCCATCAAAAGAATTGCCTATACCTGCAGTCTTCTCCTTAATATCCTTAATCTTTTTATCGAAATCAATTATAAGTAAACCTGTGTTACAACATACTCTATAGATATTTGTACATTGCCTTAAAGAATTATCTATCAATTTCAACTTATAATTGATTTCCTTCCTATCAGACTCAAACATTTGATCAAATGTAGCTCTCTTTGCCTATGTGAACTTCTCCAGTTCTTGCTGGTTTGATATCTCCTACAAGGATTGAAAATCCTTTGAAATGTGCTCAGTGATTGTCTTAAGCTTACTGGATGGGCTCGCTTCTCTGTCAAACTTGCACACCAGGACTAGTCTATGCAAAATAGTGATATACTAATTGATAACTCCTTTATCCATAGATCCCTCCTTCAACATTTTCTTTGCAACCATCATCATGAGTTCAGTAGAACTCATCTTGATTATGCTTTTCTTTTCAGCCTACGAGGTGTCAATTGACAACAATGGACTCACTACCGGTTCCCTATCAGATTCCTATTTCTTTTCCTCTGATGATTTAACCTTTATAGCTTCCTCTCTTGTACCGGTGGCTTCACCACTTGGTGTAGTATCAGTTATTGCCGGTTCCTCCTTATGAACTATGACCTCAACTTGTACATCCTGATTCAGAGGACTGTTTTCCTCAACATTAGTAACTTGTACATTATCAACCTTTACATTCTCTATATATGTGCTGGTATCTCAAAATTTGTCTGCACATTTCTATCTACTGGGGGCTCAATTTCCACTCTCTTAACGTTTTTCAAAATTGTAGATGAAGTACCTACAATACCTTTATCCTTCCCTTCAACTAGGATGTCTAGAGTATCTATCTTAGATTTTGGTGAAGTATAAAAACCATGGTCCTCTTCAAATAACTTAACCCATGCCTTGTGGGTCTCCTTGATTATCTCATTTACTCTACCTAACATAAGACTAATTATTCGATGCTTGCTATTAAAGATTTTCCTATCTGTAATCTTGAGTGTCTTATCCATTTCCTCTGGAGCAATAGAAACACAAACATATAATAACTCTTGAACCTTTATATGATTGTCTTCTTGCATTGCTGATAGTCTTCTAGAATCTAACATATCATACAACTGTGCTGGTATTTGATTTTCAATTTCTATCAAGGCTATCTTATAGATATCCAAATACAACAAAACCGCCTCCTCAACTTCTCTCTGTTCAATGTCATCCAAATGCTCATAATACAATTGTACATTCTTTAACATACCACCCTTAGTTATTTCATCTACTAATTCTGCACAAGTCTTGGGTATAATAATAGTTACATTATCCGTAACAAGTGCCAGATCAGTGTCATCCATCTTCTTCCTTCTTCCAGTACTGGATGGGGCAGAAGGTGTTTCTTTTGGAGCTCATTTTTGTGCCGGTAACTTTAATGTAACTTTCTTAACCAGTTACTTCTTTGCTTCTACCTTAGTTTCTTCATTTTTCTTCCTCAATACCCTTTTAAATGCTAGGGGTATGTCATCTTTAGATGCAAATTCAACTGCAATTGGTTCAATGAATATTTCTGGTTCTTTTCTCTTCCTGCCTTTCTCCAAGAAAACATCAATTAATGCTTTGATGTCCTGTGAAACCCTTTCAAAAAACTTACTTTCCTTACTTTCTTGATTCTCTCTCTTCTTCCAGTTGAACTCAGTTTCAACCTCTTGCTTCTTCTGCTTAGCAGTGCCAAAGGTTTTTACATTTTCTTCTACCAGTGCACCAATGATCATTTGTGCATAAGCATCAAGAATTTGTGCATCAACTTCATAACCCATCTCCTCAATCTAGATCTTTCAGGGTTTGACCGCTTCCATGAGTGTTTCATATTTCTTGACCATGAAGCATATGTCAGTTGAATATTTATCAAAAATGTGCTTAGGAACCCTCATCCTAGAATTCATAGCCTTTTGAAATGCTTTAAAATAACCCCATACTTTGTCATCTCACTAACTACCTAATGAAGCAATGGATTGTTTCAGTTGCCTCCATACCAAGATATCAAATACCCATTGTCTCTTCCCAAAATTAGGAGTTACATTGATGAAAAATATCATTAAACAAACAATTAAGTTACGATACAAAATGTTCCTTTCTTTTCTCCTTTACTCTTTCCTAAGTTAATCAACAATTCATCCAACATCCAACCACATAGATCTAACTTCTCATTTTCTCTCATCATTTTATGTGCTGCATAAATGTAGGAGCTAGAAATAGAATTTAGTCGGTTTGATTGAGTTACTTTATACTCAATAACCATGTTACCAAATCTGATGTCTCTGTCAGTAATAGTGCTAATCCTCATTGATCACCTGTCCGAAGTTGTATCGGTGATTTTGTTGACATGATCATTAGAAACCTTCTTCTCTGGATGTTGCCCAACCTACGGTAAACGAGTGATTGCCTTGATGGCCTCCTTTGAGATATTATATGGTCTATTCAACCAAATAAACTCTCCATGCACTCTACTCAAAACATACCTAACAATTTCATCTTCAAATTCAGGAATGTCCAAAATATCAGTAAACCCTAGATCCTCAATATGCTTGTACTCGGGCTTAATCTTTCCAGAATCTCCCATTAACTCTCTCATATATATGCTCTTAATATCACTAGTTCCCAAATCCTCAATATATTAGTGAATGTAGGCTCTAATATCTTCAACATACATGACTCCTTCCGGAACACAGGAAAATGCACCAATCGAATCATCCAAGGTAGCAACTGTTGGATATCATTGGCATATGATGAACCAGCATGTTGATATGATGATAATGTATGTTGTCATTGATGTCAATAAGATCAAGTGAACTGGTATGAAAAGGTATGAGGAGATTCAGTGAACCAGTGTCGTTGTTTCACTAAGTGTGATTACTGGTTGGTAATCTCAGCTCTAGGGTTATTGGTTTGGCAATCCAGCTTGTGCTATGCAACCAATAATAACTCTATGATGAGTTAGCTAAGAGATGTGAATGAAATCAAGGTGCCACGACAACCTTGTGTACGTGAAGGATTTTCTTGAGGATCTTGCATGAGAAGATCGATCGCGTTTGAAGTCTACCTCGGGAACGATCATTCTTCTTAGTGGTATGAGAAGAGAGCTTGATGGGTTACTGATTCCCATGTGCGGCAATGAATGAATGATGCAGAATGTCTTGTGATCTATTTTGAAATTGTAATACTCTATGCAATATGTTTAGATGGTCAGGATTGGACTACCTATGTTGTAAACCTAAGATGCTTAGGGTTTAGGGTTTATGTTACTGACCTAACTGTTGCCTATAAGGTCGATGATGCTTATTGTTGAAAAGTTGTAAATGCATTAAGCCAACATGTTGTATCGGTTATTGCATTGGTCATGTGTAAATTAATTTTATTGTAATATATTTTAGAGCCGACCTACTAAAATTGGTCTTAGGTTATGGTATAAATGTAAGGTCTTATTTGTAAGATCAAAATGAGAATAAAAGGAGGATTGTAATTCAGTATATGCAAAAATAAATAGAGCTATACACGTAGACATCTCTTGAAGGTTGATGGAAGGTTTTTGAAGGCTTATTAGAACTAAACTGGTACTAAATCCAGCATATGAAGATGCTATTTTGAGTAGTACATCATCATTGGATTCAACCATCTAATTGTAGTCAATGTGACTCCCATTTGTGATTGAGTAGTGAGCTCTAGGCACTTGGCCTTTCTACATGTGCAGACCCCATTTGTATACACATACTATCTGCAGTAGTATCATCTGATTGTGGGTAAGGTTTCCCATTGTGGTTTTTCCTCTTACAAGGTTTCCACATACAAACATTGGTGTTATGTGTTGTGGATGTTATTATATTTATGTTTCATCCATTAAACTTTATCGGTACTACAATTAACTGATAAAACTATCTACCGGCAATAAAGTTTGGTTTACCGATATTAAGCATTAAGGTTGTTTAAAGTTGTTTTGATTTAAATTTACTTGGCAACTGATTCACCCCCCCTCTCAGTTGTCTCTAGGACCTAACAATTGGTATCAGAGCCTAGTCCTCTTTTTGCAGAAGTTTAACAGCTTGAGGAGATCCAATGTCTTCTAACTGTTTAAGGAAGGATAGTCATAAACTTGATGGAACCAACTATTGGATATGGAAGATCAGGATGGAGACACATCTGAATTGCATTGGAAAGGATATCTAGGAAGTTACAAAGAATGGCTATACTGCTCCTACTCAAAGCTAGCCTAATCCACCAAATCTAACTAAAGATGAAGAAAATGATTGCAAGGCAAGAGAAGCACTCTTGAGTGCATTATCAGATCAGTAAATCATGGGATTACTAGATAGGTCTACTACTAAATCCATTTGGGACCATTTGGAAACATTGAATGAAGAAGATTCCACAGTCAAAATTGCAAAACTTGAAAGCTTCCGGGTCAGGTATGAAAATCTGAAAATGGAAGAAGATGAAAGAATTTCTACTTTTATGGAAAGAGTCAATGAAATTGTTTTGGGTATTAAATGTTGTGGAGGAACCTTAAGTGAAGATGAAATTGTCTCAAAAGTTTTAAGAGGATTACCACCGGCATACAAAATGAAATTTACTGCTATAAATGAACTAAGAACAATGCCTAATACATCAGTAACTAGGGATACATTGATTGGAAAACTTTCAGCCTTTGAAATTGAGGAATTTGGTCTTGTTGCTACTATAAAAACTGATTTAGTTTTTAAGGCATCAAGATCAGTCACACCATCATTTGACAAATCTGATTGGAAAGCCTTTTATGCAAGAGAACTTGAAGAAAGCAGGAGAGAAAATGAAGAACTTGAAGCACTATTTGCAAGAAAAATGCCTAAAGGTCCAGTTGGAAGTAAGTATGAAGGTAAAGCACCCTTTAAATGTTTTAACTACAATAAGATGGGTCATATGGCTTCAAGATGCCCCGATAGACATCCTAGACTAAGAGAAGAAGCTAAAAGAACATACAAACCTAACCTTGAATATCAGAGATAAAAATTTAAGAAGAATAAAGACAAATCTTGTTATGTTGTTGATGAAGGAGTTACTGATGATTTTGATGAGGATCCGACAGACAATGGATGGGTCTTTGTTGCTATAATAGAAGACCAACCGACACCTACTGTTCAACTGGTAGAGTAGGCCCTGGCAACTAAAATAGAAGTTAAGGATGAATGGATCATTGATTCAAGATGCTCACATCATATGACTGGTGATAAAAGTAAATTCTTGACTTTTCAGGAATATAATGGAGGTCTAGTAAGATTTGGAGATGATAAAGCTTGTTTGATCAAAGGAAAAGGTACAATATCTCTTGATGGTAAGCACAATACTGATAATGTTTACTATGTTGAAGGTTTAAAATATTATCTTTTGAGTGTCGGCCAATTAGTTGAAAAAGGTTTTCAGTTACAATTCAAAAATGGTAAATGCAAAATCATGAACAGATCTGGTTTGGAAATAGCAACCGGTAGTCAAACTAGAGGTAATATCTTTCATCTAAATAACAATGAAAAAATATGCTTGATTGCACATATTGATGAAATTTGGCTATGGCATAAGAGACTCTGTCATGTAAATTTTGATTGCATTGTGAATATCAGTACTACTAAGGCAGTTAGAGATTTACCTAAAATTGTTAAGCCTCACAATCCGGTATGTAAGGGATGTCAATTTGGAAAACAAGTAAGAGCATCTTTTAAAAGTTTTAGAAAAATCCAATAATGCTCTTCACTTAATATATTGATTTATGTGGTCTAGCTAGATCTAAAAGCTTACAAGGTGATAGATATTTTATGCTAATCATTGATGACTATTCTAGAATGTGTTGGGTTACCTTTCTCAGAGAAAAATCAGAAGCACTTGGGAAATTCAAAATGTTCAAGGCAATGGTAGAAAATGAAACCGGTAAGAAAATCAAATGTCTAAGATCAGATCAAGGAGGTGAGTTTATATCTAAGGAATTTAATACATTTTGTGAAGTGAATGGAATCAGAAGACAGTTATCAGCACCCCAGACACCACAACAAAGTGGAGTTGTAGAAAGGAAAAATAGAACTATCTTGGATGCAGCAAGGAGTATGTTATCAAAATCAAATCTAGCACATGTATATTGGAGAGAGGTAGTAAGCACAGTAGTCTACACATTCAACAAAGTTCAGATCAAAGGTGAAACCAGTAAGACCCGTCATGAACTATGGTTTGGTATTACTCCTACTCTTAAATATTTCAGAATTTTTGGAAGTAAAGGCTATATTAGAAGAGATGAGTATATTGGAAAATTTGATACTAGAAGTGATGAAGGAATATTTCTTAGTTATTCATCTAAGAGAAAGGCATATAGATGTTTTAACAAAAGATTGCAAAAAATCGTTGAAAGCACAAATGTGAAGATTGATGAACAATTTAGAGGAAATTCAAGGTACATAGACTCTGAACCGGCAACAAAGATACTGACAAATGAGCCTACACCGAGCACACCGATACAGAATGAAGATCCAATTACACCAGTATCATCTGAAAATTCCACTGTAACTAATAAACAACAACAAACAAAGAAACCCCAGTAAGTAAGATTGAACCACTCTGAAGAACAAATAAGTGGGAACAAATATCAAGGAGTTATGACAAGAGGAAGATTGGAAAATGAAGAGGTATGTCTTATTTCTCAAATTGAACCAACGTCAATTAATGAAGTATATGAGGATAAACACTGGATTAAAGCTATGGAAGAAGAATTAGAACAAATTGAGAAAAATAACACATGGACATTAATTCCCTGGCCTAAAGACAAAAATGTAATTGGAACTAAATGGGTATTCAGAAACAAAATTAATGAAGATGGTAAGGTAATTAGAAATAAAACAAGACTAGTGTGTAAGGGATATTCACAGAAAGAAGGAATTGATTATAATGAAACCTTTGCATCGGTAGCTAGAATTGAGGCAATTAGATTATTCTTGGCTTTTGCAGCACATAAGAACTACAAAGTATATCAAATGGATGTCAAATGTACATTTCTGAATGGAGACCTTGAAGAAGAAGTGTACATTGAACAACCGGATGGATTTTCTTTAATAGATAACAAAGATATGGTTTGCAAATTAAGGAAAGCTTTGTATGGATTGAAGCAATCTGTAAGAGCTTGGTATGCTAGGTTGGATAAATATCTTTTAAAGATTGGTTTTTCTAAAGGTGATACTGACAACAATTTATACGATAAAATAACTAATGATGACATCTTGGTTATAGAAGTTTTTTTTGATGATATAAGCTTTGGAGGAGAAGATGGATTATGTAAAAACTTTTCTATTGAAATGCAGCAAGAATTTGAAATGTCTATGATTGGAGAAGTAAAATTCTTTTTAGGATTGCAGATTTCACAGACTAATAAAGGTATATTCTTAAGTCAATCCAAGTATTTGAAGGAGTTATTAAACAAATTTGGCATGGAGAACTCTAAACCGGTAAGCACACCTATGACTACAAATGACAAATTATCACTAGGGGATAACTTAACACTTGTTAATCCAACCAGGTACAAATCTATGATAGGAGGTTTACTATATTTGACACAAACAAGACCTGATATTATGAATGTAGTATGTATTGTTTCAATATTTAAGAGTAATCCTAGAGAAAATCATGAATCAACAGTAAAAAGGATTTTTCGGTACTTACAAGGCACTACAAATCTTGGCTTATGGTATCCCAGAGATGAAAACTTTGAATTATGTGCATACATAGATGCAAATTGGGCAGAAGATGTAGATGACAGAAAAAACACCACCGGTGGAGCATTTTTCCTTGATAGCAGATTAATTTCTTGGTTGAGTAAGAAACAAAGTTGCACATCTTTATCAACAACAGAATCAGAATATGTTGCAGCAACAACAAACTATACACAGGTATTATGGCTTAAACAAATGTTGAAGGACAAAACAGTAAAATGCAAGGAACCTATAACTATCTATTATGATAACACTGTAGCAATTCATATATCTAAGAATCTGGCACTACATTCTAAAACTAAACATGTTTCTATCAAATTGAATTTTCTGAAAGAGAATGTTGAAGCAAAATAAGGAAAACTGGTTTATGTGAATACTAAAGAGCAGATTGCAGATATTTTTACTAAGCCTTTGCCTAAGGAGACTTTTGAATATCTAAGAGATTAGCTTGGGGTCATACCCCCACCGGTAGAGACTTAGACAATTGATGTTTATCATCAACTAACAGAACTAATAGAGAAATCTTTTACCCTGGTTTTTTATGAGGAAAGCTACTTCTCAGGGGGAGTAGTTGGTATACTGAAGAAGTTGGTATTTTGTATTTGAACTTGGTTTTCTATAAAGCTTTGGCATTTGATATCGAAGGGGGAGAGAGTGATATGGAAAAACACAAATTTCCCTTAGGAGGAAAGACTATATCTTTGGGGAGAGATTGTTATTTTAGGAGAGATTGATTATTCTCTGCATTTGAATTTGGTTATGATCTTTTTGGGAGATTGTTGGTTTTTGGTATTTGGCATTTCTATTTTGGCACTTTGATGGTTTTTCCATCTTGTGTTGCCATCAATGCCAAAGGGGGAGATTGTTGGTATTTTGGATATGTTGATATGGTTTTGTCATTGATGTCAACACCTAATAGAGCTTATCAACTATGGAGAATTGACAATGTTCACCGACAGACAAGTGATTTATGCATAGACACTGGTATCTAGTTCACTGGCAGGATATATTGTACACCAACACTTGGAACAACATGGAGAATACTTGGTTATGTCAAAGACATCATTTGGATACTTTGTCTTGGAGTTTTGTTAATTGGTATATTCGTAATTACATATTTTTTGTTACTGGCAAATAGGTCCAGGTTAAGCACTAGCAGGCTTATCTATTTCAGATCAACATGGCACATCAAGGAGATGATTTATTATTGTTGTAAATGCATTAAGATGACATGTTGTATCAGTTATTGTATCGATCATTGATTTATCTATAAATTGATTTTATTATAATATCTTTTAGAGTTGACCTACTAAAATTGGTCTTAGGTTATGGTATAAATGTAAGGTCTTATTTGTAAGATCAAAATGTGAATAAAAGGAGGATTGTAATTCGGTATATGCAAAAAATAAGCAGAGCTATACACACAGACATCTCTTGAAGGTTGATGAAAGGTTTTTGAAGGCTTATCAAAACTAAATCGGTACTGAATCCAGCATATGAAGATGCTATTTTGAGTAGTACATCATCATTGGATTTAACCATCCAATTGTAGTCAGCGTGACTCCCATTTGTGATTGAGCAATGAGCTCTAGGTGCTTGGCCTTTCTGCATGTTCAAACCCCATTTGTATACACATACTATTTGCAGTAGTATCATCTGATTGTGGGTAAGGTTTCCCACCGTGGCTTTTCCCCTTATAGGGTTTCCACGTACAAATATTGGTGTTATGTGTTGTGGATGTTATTATATTTCTGTTTCATGCATTAATATTTATCGGTACTGTAATTAACTAATAAAATTGTCTACCGGCAATAAAGTTTGGTTTACCGGTATTAAGAATTAAGGTTGTTTAAAGTTGTTTTGATTTAAATTTACTTGATAACTGATTCACCCCCCCTCTCAATTGCCTTTGGGACCTAACAACTTTAACAGGCTTATTGTAAAACCTATAACCAGGTGACTCAAGATCATTGAGCTCTTCAAATCCTATAGCGAGGTAACCTTTAATAGGGTTTCAACCTTTAATAGGGTATATAGCCATTCCTTAATCGGGTGATCTCTAATAGGATTGGTTCCTAATAGAACCTTATTATAAAGTCTTTAACCAGACTAGGCTCCTAAAAGGGCGATCTTCAAAAGAGTTCAAACAAGATTGTGGGTATTCATTCCCACCGTGATTTTTTCCCATTTGGGTTTCCACATGAAAAATCTATGTGTTATGTGTTATGCATTTTTCATGTGATGTTTTAGAATTATTTGGTTGAGAGATTATGCATGTAGAGTTAATAGGTTATGATATTACTAGTATATCACATGCATATGTTTATGGATGAAGTTGATGTCAAGTATTGATTGTATTTGAAGTGTTTAGACTTATCAGTCTTTGGTGTCTAGTGTCTTACTGTGTTTAACCAGTAATGGTGACAACTAGTTGGTATTGTTTTAAATAGATAAGTTTTTGAAAGTTTTTATCTGTATTGAATTAGCCCCCCTCTGAATACTAGTTGGGGTATATATTGTTGATCATTATTCATCAATTGGTATCAGAGCACCTCCAGGTCCTCGGTGATATAAGCTTAACCGCTTGAGGTAAAAGATCCTATTGTAATGATGAAGAGAGAAGGTCCTAAGTTCAATAGAGATAACTTTAAGATATGGAAGGACAAAATGAAGATTTAAATCAAGAATATGGGTGCTCAACACTGGATCTATGTTGAGAATGCCTTTGTGACTCCCACTAGCACTCTGTCTGATGATTAGAAGAGAGAAATCAAGGAAAATGGGCAGGTCATGGAAGCTCTTATCAGTAGCCTATCAGATACTGAGTTTATTGATGTTCAAAACAAGGACACACCAAAGGAGGTATGGGATGCACTGGAAAACATCTATGGTGGTGATGAGCATGTAAAGAAATCTAAGGAAGAAAGCCTTAGAGGTAAATTTGAGGATATAAGGATGGTTGAAGGTGAAACCATTCAGCAGTATGGCATTAGGGTTAAGACTATGGTTGGAGATATCAAAAGTGCTGGTGGAACTATTGATGATACCATTGTTGTTAGTAAAGTCCTTAGATCATTATTACCAATCTATGCAATTAGAGTTGCTGCTATCTAGGAACTGAAGTCTATTGATAAAACCAAGGTATCCTTAGATTCTATTATTGAAAAGTTAACTGCATATGAGTTGAATAGCTATGATGGTAGTGTTCAAAAGACTGAGTCAGCCTTTAAAGATGTTAGGATTCCCACAGATACTAAGAGGGGGGGGGGGGTGAATCAGTATCTAACCAGTGAATAGATTTTCTTAACTTAAAACATGTAGAGCATATTATAACAGTGTACCGGTATGCAAGAATTAATCCAATAAACATAAATGAAAGCAACCACATAAGAAACACACCATGACACAATATTTTTAATGAGGAAACCCAATGTGGGAAAAATCTCGGTGGGATT
The DNA here is from genome assembly GCF_030272615.1 of Cryptomeria japonica. Classification (NCBI taxonomy): domain Eukaryota; kingdom Viridiplantae; phylum Streptophyta; class Pinopsida; order Cupressales; family Cupressaceae; genus Cryptomeria; species Cryptomeria japonica. Next base: position 705,643,923 of record NC_081408.1, read on the forward strand.
TGTGACCCACAGTATTCACTTATTGGCCAATAAGAGATTATTACTTACAAGAGGGGCTTGCACATGCAGGAAGGCCAAGTTCCTAGAGCTCACTACTCAAATGGGAAGTCTCACTGACTTACAATGTGGATTATACAAATCCAATAACTTGTACTACTTTACAATAGCATCTTCAATGCCAGATTCAGTACCAGTTTCTGCTCTGTTCTTTATATATACCCTTAACCTATATTTCACATAATAGGTCTACCTTATTTCACCTATCACTTACTTACAAAATGTTCTACAGTGACTTCTTATATATACAAGTCATTTTACAATGATATCAAGTCGGCTTAAAAAGTTTTTACAATAATAAACAAAATATAATATATCAAAACTCTTGTCGGCCTTTGTGCCGGTGCCGGTGTTTTGAGTGCCGGTGTAGAGTGTGTTCAACTAATGCCGATGTAATGCCTTGCCGGTGCCATAGGATTGTAAGGTTGCCATCAATGACAAAACCTTCAATCACCTACAATGTCTCATTGGAATGTGCATATGCCAACAAAAGAATCTAATGTACCATCCAGAAAAGGAAAAGAAACTAGTACCAGTTATGAATCCAGACAATGCAGAGATATGGATGATGAAGAGATTCTGATGGAGTTCAAAGCTCTTCTTGCTAAAAGACTTCCAAAGGAAACTACGAAGTATAGAGTTAAACTTCCTTTAAAATGCTTTTCCTGCAACAAGATAGGACATATAGCTATAAACTGTCCTAACAATGACAATAAGGATAAACTAGAGAGGCTCAAAATGTATAAAGGAGGAAACAAAAGAAATTGTCTAGTGGTTGTGGATGAAGGTGTCACTAATGAAGAATTAGAGGATGAAGAAAATGAAAACATAGTGTCTGTAGCAGTAAAAGAAGAAGTGTCTGACAAGAAGTCTCTTGTCTCTCGCATTGACAACTCCAATGAGTGGATAATTGATAGTGGTTGTTCTCATCACATGACTGGCGATTGGAGAAAGTTTCTGTCTCTAGAGGAATATGATGGAGGTGTTGTCAGATTTGACAATGATGCACCATGCTTGGTAAAAGGTAAAGGGTCCATCTCACTGAATGGAAAAACCAGTATAGATGATGTCTACCAGGTAGAAGGACTTAAGCATAACCTTTTGAGTGTTGCTCAGTTGAATGACAAAGGACTAGTTCTGGAATTCAAAGGTAGAGTCTGCAGTATATTTGGGAAGAGTGGTGAACTTATTGCCACCGGTAAGAAGACCAGAGGTAACCTATTTCGGTTGAATGCCAAGATAAGTTGGTGTCTAATGGCTAAGTTAGATGACAGTTGGATATGGCATAGAAGACTTTGTCATATGAACTTTGACAATATTGTTAAAGCTAGTAAAATCAAGGAAATAAGAGGATTACCGTTACTAAACAAACCTGAGAATTCTTTGTGCAAAGAATGTCAACTTGGGAAGATGTCTTCCTCAAATTTTAAAGGTAAGTCTTTCTCAGTAGAGCATTTACTTGACCTTGTGCACACTGATTTATGTGGTCCTATGAAAACTAGAAGTATTCAGGGAGATAGGTATTTTATGATTCTTACTGATGACTACTCAAGAATGATGTGGGTCACATTCTTGAAAGACAAGTCTGAAGCATTTGGAAAATTCAAAGCTTTCAGAGAATTAGTAGAGAAAGAAAGTGTTGAGGTGCTGTATTACTATCCTTTATTGCAGCCTCTATTCTATGAACTGTATCGGTGAGGTGCCGCATATATTCTACCGGTGTCCTTTGTTCTTGTACTAATGTATCAGATATGTCCTTCCATAGTGATGCTAGATAGTCCAATCTTGGACATAGTCTTAACCTTAAGCTTTTTGCCTTATCCACTATTCTCTCCTTTTCTCTTCCCAACTTTAGTAATTCATCCTCAAAATTTGTTATCTGCTGTTCAAAAACTGATAGTGTATCTGATGAGTTTACAAAATTGTCAGCAAGTTTGTTGATTTCATCCTGTATCTTTCTTAGATTCTTATCTATGTCTACTGTCAAAAATGTTGTCTTACAAATATCTTTATACAGAGTTTTTAACTCCTTTATTGAGTTGCACGGTTCTGGTAGAAGTGTATCAAATTCCCTATTACACTTCTTTATTTGATCCTCAAAGAATTTTTCTTTTTCTTTTTCCAACTTCTCCTTAATTGCCTCTTCCTTTATTTGCTCAGTAGTCACTATGTTCTTAGTGATGTATTTAGTCAAAGTGTCCAATTGACTTAAAGAATCCTTATTGTCTATGTTACAGTTAGGAGCTATGATTTTCAAAACTGGGATTGTATCATCTATAGCTTTATAAGCTTGTGAACTACAATCAGTTGTCCTTTTAATTGAATCCAAAAGTACCTCAATCACATTAGTTGATTTGTAGCCTATTGATGAGGAACCTACATTCTAAATACCACCAGTGGTAGAAGTAACCAAGCCTGTATTGACCTCTGGTAGGTCTATTTGTGTTTGCATTTCTTTTACTGGTGGTTTTCGTTGTTCACCAGTTGCCAGTGGCACTGTTTCCACATGAATCTATTCCTATTCCTTCTTTGGAGCCTGTTGCTCTACTTTTTTCCCTGTTTGTTTCCCTATCTTAGTCTGAGTCTTTGTCTCTACCTATTCTTCTATGTTATCATCTGCCAGTTTCTTTTATGTGTTATCAGTTTGCTCAGCTACCGGTGGCTCACTAGCCATTTCAGTCTTACTTGTTGTATCTTTATCTACCACAATGTTGATCTTTTGTGTATCAACATCCACTGTATATAAGACTTCAGGATTAGGATTGACATCCTCTACATCTATACTTTCAACTGCCAGTTGATCTTCTGTAGTAGTTGTTACTAGTGTAGTACTCAAAGAAGGTGGGGGTAAGTTGTCTTTAACTTTGATACTAGGTGGTCCACCAACTTTACCTTTACCCTTGTCTTTTTCTTTCTAATATACTTTTATTGGTTTGGGATTCCTGTATTCTTCTTGTTTTTCTTTTTCTACTAAGAAAATATCCCATGCCTTTTTTGTGTCCTCTTTTACCTCATTGACTCTTCCAACCATTAATGCAATGTGTCGGTGTGCAGTAGAAAATACTGACCAGTTGGCTTCAACAATTAAATCATCTATTTCTTTGGGTGAGTTCACTGGGTACACAACAAGTAGCTTTTCTACCTTGATTTTCTTGTCAAGTTCTACTACTACTTGTCTCCTTGCTTCTAGTCTCCTAAACAATTCTTCAGGTAATTCATCTACTACTTCCAATAAAAAATTCTTGTACATGTCCATGTGTAGTATAACATTGTTTTCTACTTGTTCTTTTTCATCTGCAGTAAAAGTATCATACAATTTCTTTACATTCTTTAGTTTTCCTTCCTCCATTATTTCATTTAGCAATTTTTCAAGAGGGGCCATGTCTTGTTGAGTCCTCTTCTTCTTCTTAGGTGTCAGCTTTTTCTTGGGTCTAGTCTTCCTAACCGGAGATCTCACTGCTTGTTGTTTAATTCTTGTTCTCCTAGGTGAGGGTGTGGTTGCCGGTGAGGGATCTCTTTTCCTTAAAACTCTTTTAAAAGTTGTAGGCATGTCATTCTCTGAAGATGTTGCTACCAGTGATATGTGAGTTTCAGGCTGTAATGTTGCTAACTCTTCCTCCGTGATACCGGTTTTCTTAAGTACATCTTCTTTTATTTCCTTTGCCTTCCTACATCCTCTTCTCATGGCTGCATCAACTTTCTTTACTATTTTTCTGGATAGCCTTTCCATAACCTATGCCGGTTTGTGTTCTGCATTGATTAGATAAGTGCCCAAATCTTCCACAAACATAACATCTTACATTCATTCTGCAATTTTCAGAGTTATGACCAACTTTATTACATTTTGAACATTGACCGATGGGTATATTGGTATTCTGATAATTTCTAGATCTACATTGATTCGCTCTATGACCATACTTATTATAGTTAAAGCATTTTTCATTGAATTTATAAGCATTTGGTTGTCTTACCGGTTTCCTGTGATCCTATGTGTTTGCAGTACCGGAGCTTTCACCAACTTCAAAGCCTAAACCATTATTATCACCATTTGGTTTATGATTCTTTATTATGTCATTAAGTTCTTTTGAGCTTTTCTTGAATTTTTCCTTGTGTTGATTTGCAGCAGCCAATTCTCTTTCCAAGATTTCTTTCTATCTCATGAGTTCATTTGAGTCATTTTGTGTATGCAACAAATCTATTTTCAATAAGTCATTTTCATAACCAAGTCTTGTATTTGTATTTTCAGCATCATTCAGTCTTCTAGTCAATTCCTCTTCATTCTTTTTCCTCTCTTCAATTTCTTTGCAAAATCTCATAGCCATATCCTGCATCTCATTCTTTGTTGCCATGTTCTCTTCCTTGAGCTTGCTTATTGTATCATTAAGAGTTTCTTTTTCATCATTATCACTCTGTATCTTTTCACAAAGTTCTCTTCTCTTGTTCCTTGCAATGGTAAAATTCTCTTGAAGTGCTTGAATGATGTCCTGAGCTGCCTTCAGATCATCTTCAAGTTTGATGTTTTTCAATTTTTTTGCATCATAGTCTGAGAGAGCTGCTTCAAGTTGCTTCATCAGATTTTCCATCTCTATCGGTGCCAAGATCTTCATCAAGCTATTAGGCTTCTGAAAATAGAGGACCAAGTTCTTATACCAATTGTTAGGATTCCCATAGATACTGATAGGGGGGGTGAATCAATATCTAACCAAAGAATAGATTTTCTTAACTTAAAACATGTAGAGCATATTATAACAGTGTACTGGTATGCAAGAATTAATCCAATAAATAGAAATGAAAGCAACCAAATAAGAAACACACCATAACACAATATTTTTAATGAGGAAACCCAGTGTGGGAAAAATCTCAGTGGGATTTGTGACCCACAATATTCACTTATTGGCCAATAAGAGAATATTACTTACAAGAGGGGCTTGCACATGCAGGAAGGCCAAGTGCCTAGAGCTCACTGCTCAAATGGGAAGTCTCACTGACTTACAATGTGGATTATACAAATCTAATAACTTGTACTTCTTTACAATAGCATCTTCAATGCCAGATTCAGTACCGTTTTCTACTCTATTCTTTACATATGCCCTTAACCTATATTTCACATAATAGGTCTACCTTATTTCGCCTATCACTTACAAAATGTTCTACAATGACTTCTTATATATACAAGCCATTTTACAATGATATCAAGTCTTCTTACAAAGTTTTTACAATAATAAACAAAATATAATATATCAAAAATCCTGTCGGCCTCTGTGCCGGTATGCTTCCTTTCTCTATGACGGTGCAGGTGTTCTGAGTGTCAGTGTAGAGTGTGTTTAGCTGATGCTGGTGTAATGCCTTGCCAGTGCCATAGGATTGTAAGGTTGCCATCAATGAAAAAACCTTCAATCACCTACAATGTCTCATTGGAGTGTGCATATGCCAACAAAAGAATCTAATGTACCATCCAGAAAAGGAAAAGAAACTAGTACCAGTTATGAATCTAGACAATGCAAAGATATGGATGATGAAGAGATTCTGATGGAGTTTGAAGCTCTTCTTGCTAAAAGACTTCCAAAGGGAACTGCGAAGTATAGAGTTAAACTTCCTTTAAAATTCTTTTCCTGCAACAAGATAGGACAAATAGTTGTAAACTATCCTAACAATGACAATAAGGATAAACCGAAGAGGCTCAGAAATTATAAAGGAGGAAACAAAAGAAATTGTCTAGTCACTGTGGATGAAGGTGTCAATTGTTTAGGAATGAATTAGAGGATGAAGAAAATGAAGACATAGTGTTTGTAGCAGTAAAAGAAGAAGTGTCCGACAAGAAGTCTCTTGTCTCTCGCATTGACAACTCCAATGAGTGGATAATTGATAGTGGTTGTTCTCATCACATGACTGGCGACCGGAAAAAGTTTCTATCTTTGGAGGAATATGATGGAGGTGTTGTCAGATTTGGAAATGATGCACCATGCTTGGTAAAAGGTAAAGGGTCCAGCTCACTAAATGGAAAAAGCAGTGCAAATGATGTCTACTGGGTAGAAGGACTTAAGCATAACCTTTTGAGTGTTGCTCAGTTGAATGACAAAGGACTAGTTTTGGAATTCAAAGGCAGAGTCTGCAGTATATTTGGGAAGAGTGATGAACTTATTGCCACCGGTAAGAAGACCAGAGGTAACCTATTTCGGTTGAATGCCAAGATAAGTCAATGTCTAATGGCTAAGTTTGATGACAGTTGGATATGGCATAGAAGACTTTGTCATATGAACTTTGACAATATTGTTAAAGCTAGTAAAATCAAGGAAATAAGAGGATTACTATTACTAAACAAACATAGGAATTCTTTGTGCAGAGAATGTCAACTTGGGAAGATGTCTTCCTCAACTTTTAAAGGTAAGTCTTTCTCAACAGAGCATTTACTTGACCTTGTGCACACTGATTTATGTGGTCCTATGAAAACTAGAAGTATTCAGGGAGATAGGTATTTTATGATTCTTACTGATGACTGCTCAAGAATGATGTGGGTCACATTCTTGAAAGACAAGTCTAAAGCATTTGGAAAATTCAAAGCTTTTAGAGCATTAGTAGAGAAAGAAAGTGGTGAGGTGCTGCATTAATATCCTTTATTGCAACCTCTATTCTGTGAACTGTACCGGTGAGGTGCTACATATATTCTATCGGTGTCCTTTGTCCCTGTACTAATGTCTTAGATATGTCCTTCCGTAGTGATGCTAGATAGTCCAATCTTGGACTTAGTCTTAACCTTAAGCTTTTTGCCTTATCCACTATTCTCTCCTTTTCTCTTCCCAACTTTAGTAATTCATCCTCAAAATTTGTTATCTGCTGTTCAAAAACTGATAGTGTATCTAGTGAGTTTACAAAATTGTTAGCAAGTTTGTTGATTTCATCTTGTATCTTGCTTATCTTCTTATCTATGTCTACTGTCAAAAATGTTGTCTTACAAATATCTTTATACAGAGTTGAGCATTTGAGAAAATTTGATGTAAAATGTGATGAAGGAATATTTCTAGGATATTCCACAAAGAGAAAAGCTCTCAAGTGCTACAACAATAGAACTCAAAAAATTGTTGAAAGTATCAATGTCATGGTTGATGAATCCCCTAACGAACCTTAGGAAAAATGCAACAAAGAAGTAAAAGATGAACTGGGTATAACCTTCTAAGAACCAGTTAAGAGAGAAACTTGTAAAGATCTTAGTGTTTCTATTTCAATAGAAGCTGCAGAAAGAGAAGAAGAGGTTAGTGAAGAACAAGAAGAAAAGCTAGCAGATCAGGCTAGATTCATTCCAGGATATGTGAAATTGCATCATGATCCAAAGCAAATCATAGGAGATAAAGATGCAAGGATACTCACAAGAAGAAAAGTGAAGGAGAACTCTTGCATGATTTCTGAATTTGAACTCAAGACTTCTAGAGAAGCTCTTACAGATGAAGACTGGATTAAAGCGATGGAAGAGGAGCTAGTTCAGATAGAAAAGAATGCAACATGGTCTTTGTTTCCCAGACCCGAACATAAAAATGTCATAGGTACCAAATGGGTCTTTAGGAATAAGTTGAATGAAGAAGGCACAGTTGTAAGAAACTAAGCCAGATTTGTATGTAAGGGATACACTAAAGAGGAGGGAGAAGACTACAGGGAAACCTTTGCTCCTATGGCTAGACTAGAAGGTGTTCGAATGCTAAGGGATTTAAGGTTTATCAGATGGATGTGAAGTCTACTTTTTTGAATGGAATCCTAGAAGAAGAAGTGTATATAGAACAACCAGAAGGGTTTTCCTTATCGCAAGATAGTGATATGGTGTGTAGATTACACAAAGTCCTGTATGGACTAAAACAAGCACCTAGGGCATGGTATGAAAGACTACACTCTCATCTTGTGAAGACTGGATTTCAGATAACAAGTGAAGATAGCAACATCTACTTGAAATTAGAAGGTGATCAAATTCTGATCTGTGAAGTGTTTGTGGATGACATAATCTTTGGAGGAGATGATAAAATGAGTCATGCATTTGTAGATGAAATGAAGAAATAATTTGAGATGTCTTTAATAGGAGAAATAAAATTCTTCATTGGTTTACAGATTCAGCAAATGAAGGAGGGTATTTTTATTACCCAGTCCAAGTATGTCAAAAAGGTATTGAAGACTTTCAGCATGGAGGAAAGAAAACCAGTTAGTACACCAATGGTAACTGGTTGTAAACTGACTAAGGAAGATGATACAACACTAGTGAATGAGGAGTATCAGTTAGTGATCTTCTCCACCAATTGATGCCACTTTGTATCGTCAGCTTGTGGGTAGTCTCATCTACTTGACCCATACACGCCCTGATATTTCATTTGCAGTTGGCATGGTTTCCCGCTTCATGTAGGAACCACATGAGCTTCATTGGAAAGCCGCTAAACACATCCTTCATTACATCCAGGGTACACATCATTATGGGATTCACTATGCAGCAGGCACAAGACTTCGCTTGGTTGGTTACACAGACTCCGATTGGGATGGCGATCTTGATGATCATAAGTCTACTTTCAGTTACAGTTTTCACCTTGGTTCAGGCCCCATTTGTTGGCAGAGCAAGAAGCAACATGCTATTGCTCTCTCTTTGACTAAGGCTGAGTATCGAGGCGCTATTAACGCAGCGACTAAGACCATTTCGCTCCAGTAGATTCTCACAGAGTTTGGATTCACCACTCCACAACCAATAGTTCTACATTGTGATAATCAAAGTGCTATTGCAATCTTGAAGAACTCAGTCTAGCACTAGCAGACCAAACACATCGAGATTCATATGCACTATATCCGAGAGCTGATTCAAGAGTAGGTCATTGATTTGCAGTATTGTCCTACAGCGGAGCAGGTTGTTGACATATTCACCAAACCTTTCATCAAGAGTAAGTTCCAGCAGTTGTGAGCTCTCTTGGGGGTGCAGGATGTGTCATTAGGGGGGATCAGCTGACTTCTCCTTCCTCTCTTATGGGGGGGACTTTTTCCTCTTTGAGGTTTTGTCCTTCTTTGAGAGTCCTTTGTACATTCATCTCTCTTTTGGGGGGGAGTTTTTTCCCACTGGGTTTTCTCCCTTTCTCCGTTTGTGAGAGATTGCTTTGCATAGTTTTGCTTGCATTTGCATATTGTACATGGGTACCTATCATGGCCTAGTAGCCAGGACCCATCTTGTGTTGTTGACTTGAGTCTTCATTCCCCTAAGTTACACTTAAGGGGGGGTGTTGGTGTAAATAAATATTCATTATGGATATTATTACACTTTACTTAAGTTAACTTAGGATAATTCATCTCTTCGTAGTTTGGATTTGAGACACTTAGGGAAGTGTGCACATAGGGATAGAGCTTGTAGGAGAAATTCCACCTTTTGTGGTCTTGTTTTGTTGTTACACTCCACATTCGGTGGGTCATCCACCTCTTGTGAAATATTATATTATTTCTCCTACCTACCCCTAGTATTTCTTACCTACCCTTGTTTCTAATTGAGCCACATGTCATGATTGTGTGCTCGTACATCCATATGGCCTTGCCTATATAAGCAGGCCTATATTCATTGTATTGGTATGAATCCAATTGATCATTTGCATATTGATGAGAATACAATTTTGTTATTGTCATTCTATTGTGTCTCTTTTTATGCTTTTCATTGTGCCCTTGATCTTGGCAAAATCCTACATGGTATCAGAGCCATTGGGGCTTCATTGATTGGTTTTTGGAGACATTGTGGAAGGCTTCTATTTTTGGATATGAGGGACTACTTTTTTGGAGGCATCTTGGAGTGTTTTCGACCTCACCATTGCATTCGGGAGGCTATTTCCATAAAAATCGAGTATAGATTCGACCTATTTTGGCGAAAATTGATTTTTGGGTGTGGAGGAAATTTTCTGCCCAATTCGAGCGGTACGGTACAAAATTTTCGGATTTTTTTTTCAAAAAAAAAAAAAAATTTTGAAAATTATTTTCTAGTTTGAAAAGATTTTTTTGAAAAAAAAATAAATAAATTTTTTGAAAATTATTTTTGGAATCCGTACCTTCTGCCCAGTCAGCATCTGCCCAGTCAATAGCGCACAATCAATGCCCAGTCAGCAGTGCCCGGTCAGCGCCTAGTCAGCATTTTCTTTGGAAATTTTTAGACCCCTCTCCATTGAGCAGTTTGGATTTTTGGGTCAACTTTGGAGGCCCATAACTTGCTCAATTTTGCTCCTTTCTGGGTGCAATGTTTTCTGATTTGGGCTAATTTTTCGTGCTCTTCGTCGTGGTGTGGTTATTTTCTAGTTTTGGTGCACAGGTGTTTCAGAATTTTTGGATTCTCTCAGTTGTACCTGTCCAATCCTCAATTCTGCAACTTCAAAGGCCTCGTTTGAGCTCATACGACCTCCTTTTCAGATGCCATTTTTTTTTAAAGTGCATTTTTTTCGTCTACTTTCATAATCTATGATCAGATTTCAATGATTTTAAGTGGAAATTGTACTTTCAGATATTGGTCTTATTTGGCCTATTTGGTACTTGTAAATTGCTTGGATCTTAGTTTAGATCTCTTGCACTATTAGTTTGAGTCTCTTTTGGCCTTATTGAGGCAATTGTCAAATTGAAATCAGAAGTCCACTTCGCCATTTTTTACAAGTGGCCCATTGTACATGCACTAAGTATAAAGTGCCAAATCATCACTTTTGGAGGGGTTCTTTGAGTGAGTGAATTTGGGGGGGTGTCTTATGTGATTGTGCCTCTCTTTCCTTGTGCTCTTTCATTTTTTTTGCAATGAGTCCTCATAAATTTCCACCTTTAACTCCACATAATTATGCATCATAGAAAATTAAAGTTTGGAGCAAATTAATGGAAAAAGGTCTCACGCATTACATAGATGGAACAATAGCAACACCACCTATCCTAAGACTGATCCTAATGCATAGTTAGAATGGCTCACTAAGAATTGTATGGCTCTTGGAACTTTTCACAAGTATGTATTAGATGACCTCATCTTTCATATTGAGAAGTGTACTACAATCAAAGATGCTTGGGATATGTTTCAGAAATTGTATGGTCAAGTTGATGAAATCAGAGGGTATAAGATTGATAATGAGCTCACCAACTTGGATCCCAAGAGTTTTGATACAATCCAAGATTATGTCACCAAAGCAAATGAGCTAAGAGCAAAGCTTAAGGATTGTGGAATTGACAAAAAGGATGCTTAGTTGATATTCAACTTGTTGGACAAGCTTGCACCAGAATATGCAGCATTTGTGTCTAGCTTCCAAACTCATCGTTTGATAGTAGGGAGTTCCTATGTTATGCCTTCATTTGATGGTTTCATAGAAATGTTGATATTGGAAAAATCTAAGTTGTTGAACATGGGGCCTCTCAAGTCTTCAAAGTCCAAGGCTTTGGTGGCTAATCAAGGGAATCAAGGAAGTCAAGGCAAAGATTCCAAGAAGAAGAAGAAGCAATCTAAGTCACAGCCACAGTAGGAAAAAGGACAATCATCCTCTTCCAAGAAGGGGACACCACCTAAGAAGGATAAACCAACTTGTGCATATTGCAAGAAGTATGGTCATGATGAGCATCGATACCACACCAAGCAAGTTGATGAGTTGACAAATCTTCTCAAGAAAAACAACATCACCTTGCCATCCACCTACACAAAGAAGGATTCATCTCCTTCCTCTTCCTCATAGTCTAAGGGAAAAGGGAAAGCATTTGTGGCTACTACAGGTTCTTCACAACAATGGATACTTGACTTAGGTGCCTCTTATCACATGGGTTCTACAAAGGAGCAGTTTTCTTCATTGGAGCCATCTAAGGTACCTCACATTTACATAGGTGATGATACACAAGTAGAGGTTGAAGGGAAAGGTTCGGTTGACATGGATGATGGAACATTTGAGAATGTTCTCTATGTTCCTAACTTGTCTACCAACCTTCTATCTATCTACCAAATCACTCACTATGGGAATGGGAAAAAGGTTGAGTTTACACCAGATTCAGTTGTGGTCAAGGAACTTGATGATGATGCCTTGGTAGTAGTGGGACAAGTGAATGACAACTCAAGGCTTTATTCATTCTCCAACTTTGTGCCAAGTTCACCTTCTAGAGCCTTGCTTACTCATTCAAATTCCAAAAGTAAGCTATGGCATGAGCGGTTTGGTCACCTCAACTACTGCTATCTTCAGCAGCTCAGCACTACAGACATGGTCACAGGTCTACCTTGAATCAGTTTTTCAGAGGGTGTATGTTTAGGTTGTTCCATGGGCAAGCATCCCGAGGAGAAGTTTGATAAAGGGAAAGCTTGGAGAGCTTTGGAAGTTCTTCAACTTGTTCACAGTGATGTAGCAGGTCCATTTCTAGCACCTTCATTTAGCAAGGCCCGCTATGTCCTCACCTTCATTGATGACTACTCCTGCTTCACTTGGGTCCACTTTCTCATTCATAAGAGTGAAGTATTTGACAGATTTTAGGACTTCAAGACTCGTGTTGAGAAGCAATCTGTGAAAGTGGTCAAGATTCTTCGCACAGATAATGGAAGGGAATATGTCAACAAAAGACTTGAGGATTTTTGTACATTTGAGGAGATTGATCTTCAGCATTCTGTCGCATACACTCCACAATAGAATGGAGTTGCAGAATGCAAGAATAGAACTCTCAAAGAAATGGCTAGCTGTATGATACATGCATGTTCTCTTGATCCTGCCTTTTGGGTAGAGGCTATCAGTTGTGCCACACATGTCCAGAATTGAGTTCCTCACAAAGCTTTGCAAGGTATTACTCCTTTTGAAGCTTGGGCTGGTAGGAAACTGATTGTGAGACATTTCAGAGTCTTTGGGTGTCCAGCATGGGCTCACATACCTCCGCAGAAATGCAAGGCATTAGAACCTCAGAGTCAACCTTGCATATTTGTTGGATATACTGAGGGTGTTAAGGCATATAGATTGATGGATCTTGAGACACATGAGGTGTTCATTGAGAGGAGTGTTCACTTTGAGGAAAGCTCTCCTAGCCTAGCCTCTCTACCTCCTCCACCTTCCTCCATTGTGGATAGTGATTCAAATGATGAGACTCCTTCAACTCTGACTTGCAGGGTTATACCTCCGTAGAGTCCACTTGCAGTTGAGGAGCCTCGTTCTCCACCTCCACCTAGACCTCGTTGGGCTTGATAGAGACTTGAGTCCATGGGTTCTCTTGTTGGGGATCCTTTAGATACATGGAGAACTCGATCACAACATCAGGATCTACCACATGCATTCATTGCTACCGCTTCCAATCCACAGACATTTCAGGAAGCATTAGGGGTTCCTGAGTGGGACCAAGCTATGGAGGAAGAGTATAGTTCCTTGATGAGGAACAACACATGGGATTTAGTCCATCTCTCTAAGGGGAGAAAGATGGTTTGATGTAAGTGGATCTATCGGACCAAGTTTGTAGCGAATGGAAGTGTGGATAAGTATAAGGCTTGGCTTGTTGTGAAAGGTTTCTCTCAGGTTGCAGGTGTTGACTATACTGAGACCTTTGCGCCCATAGCCAAGATGAACTCCATTCACTTGACACTTGCTATTACTGCAGCTCATGGTTGGGTTGTACATCAGATCGATGTGAAGAGTTCTTTTCTTCATGGTGATCTTGATGAGGATATTTATATGGAGCAGCCATAGGGTTTCATCCAGGATACTTCCTTGGGTTGCAGACTAAGGAAATCTCTCTATGGCCTTAAGCAGGCCCCCAGGGCTTGGTATGCCAAGATGGATTCCTTTCTTCTCTCAGTAGGGTTCACCAGGTGTCATTCTAATCCGAATGTCTACATTTTGTGATAGGATGACTCTCACTTGATATTTGTGCTCTATGTTGATGACTTGATCATTATAGGGAGTACCGCATCCATCATTAGCAAGGTCAAATCTGCTTTGCATGACAGATTTGCTATGACTGACTTGGGTCTTTTTCACTACTTTCTCGTGATCAAGATTTCATAGTCACCTTCTGAGATTACACTATCACAGCCCAAGTATGCTCTTGATCTACTTGCACGCTTTCATATGGTTGATTGTAAGCCTGCCCTGACTCCCTATCTTTCAGGAGTCAAGCTTGAGGCTCAGTGTTCTTCTCCACTAGTTGATGCCACTTTGTATCGTCAGCTTGTGGGTAGTCTCATCTACTTGATCCATACATGCCCTGATATTTCATTTGCAGTTAGCATGGTTTCCTGCTTCATGTAGGAACCACATGAGCTTCATTGGAAAGCTGCCAAACGCATCCTTCATTACATCCAGGGTACACATCATTATGGGATTCACTATGCAGCAGGCATAGGACTTTTCTTGGTTGGTTACACAGACTCCAATTGGGCTGGCGATCTTGATGATCGTAAGTCTACTTCTGGTTATAGTTTTCACCTTGGTTCAAGCCCCATTTGTTGGCAGAGCAAGAAGCAACGTGCTATTGCTCTCTCTTCGACTGAGGCTGAGTATCGAGGCGCTATTAACGTAGTGACTGAGACCATTTGGCTCTAGCAGATTCTCACAGAGTTTGGATTCACCACTCCATGGTCCATAGTTCTACATTGTGATAATCAGAGTGCTATTGCAATCTCAAATAACTCGGTCAAGCACCAACGAACCAAACACATTGAGATTCATATGCACTATATCTGAGAGCTGATTCAGGAGTAGGTCATTGATTTGCAATATTGTCCTACAGCAGAGCAGGTTGCTGACATATTCACCAAACCTTTCACCGAGAGTAAGTTCCAGCAGTTGTGAGCTCTCTTGGGGGTGCAGGATGTGTCATTAGGGGGGGTCAGCTGACTTCTCCTTCCTCTCTTATGGGGGGGACTTTTTCCTCTTTGAGGTTTTGTCCTTCTTCTTTGAGAGTCCTTTGTACATTCATCTCTCTTTTGGGGGGGAGTTTTTTCCCACTGGGTTTTCTCCCTTTCTCCGTTTGTGAGAGATTTCTTTGCATAGTTTTGCTTGCATTTGCATATTGTACATGGGTACCTATCATGGCCTAGTAGCTGGGACCCATCTTGCGTTGTTGACTTGAGACTTCATTCCCCTAAGTTGCACTTAAGGGGGGGTGTTGGTGTAAATAAATATTCATTATGGATATTATTACACTTTACTTAAGTTAACTTAGGATAATTCATCTCTTTGTAGTTTGGATTTGAGGCACTTAGGGAAGTGTGCACATAGGGATAGAGCTTGTAGGAGAAATTCCACCTTTTGTGGTCTTGTTTTGTTGTTACACTCCACATTCGGTGGGTCATCCACCTCTTGTGGAATATTATATTATTTCTCCTACCTACCCCTAGTATTTCTTACCAACCCTTGTTTCTCATTGAGCCACATTTCATGATTGTGTGCTCGTACATCCATATGGCCTTGCCTATATAAGTAGGCCTATATTCATTGTATTGGTATGAATCCAGTTGATCATTTGCATATTGATGAGAATATAGTTTTGTTCTTGTCATTCTATTGTCTCTCTTTTTATGCTTTTCATTGTGCCCTTGATCTTGGCAAAATCCTACACTAAGCACATTGAGCTTAAATATCATTTCTTGAGAGAGAAAGTGCAGAATAAGGAGGTTGTACTACAAGACATTTCTAGTAAGGAGCAGCTAGCAGATATATTCACTAAGCCCTTACCAAACACTAAATTTACCTATTTGAGAGGTGAATTAGGGGTTCTGCCCCTTCATGATGTCAATTAAAAGGTGTGTGCTCTGCATTAGTCAAGTATTACAATGACAAATCTTTTGGGATTGATTTGTTAGAGGATGCTACTCCTTAGGGGAAGTAGCATAGTAGACTTTGGAAGCTTATGCCTCCACTTTGGCATTATTGTCAAAGGGGGAGAAGATATCTGTTGTGGGGAGAAGATATCTGATGATGAAGATACACTGGTCTATGATATTGCTATGTTACATTGAGTATTTCCATCAATGCCAAAGGCGGAGATTGTTGGATATCATTGGCATATGATGAACCAACATATTGATATGATGATAATGTATGTTGTCATTGATGTCAATAAGTTCAAGTGAACCAATATGAAAAGGTATGAGGAGATTCAGTGAACTGGTGTCATGGTTTCACTAAGTATGATTACCGGTTGGTAATCTCAGCTCTAGGGTTATTGGTTTGGTGATCCAACTTGTGCTATACAACTGATAATAACTTTGTGATGAGTTAGCTAAGAGATGAGAATGAAATCAAGGTGCCACGATAGCCTTGTGCACATGAAGGATTTTCTTAAGGATCTTGCATGAGAAGATCGACTCCATTTGAAGTCTACCTCAGGAATGATCATTCTTCTTAGTGGTATGAGAAGAGAGCGTGATGGTTTATTTATTCCCATGTGTGGCAATGAATGAATGATACAGAATGTCTTGTGATCTATTTTGAAATTGTAATACTCTATGTAATATGTTTGGACGGTTAGGATTGGACCGCCTATGTTGTAAACCTAAGGTGCTTAGAGTTTAGGGTTTATGTTACTGACCTAACTGTTGCCTATAAGGTTGATGATGCTTATTGTTGAAAAGTTGTTGGCAAATGTTGTGTGTGTGTATCTAAGTGAAGAGATACTTGATACTTGGCAGACTAGTAAGAGGGAAATTGTAAAGTGTAATTGTAGAATAGAGGCTATGAAAAGGATATGCCTTGGCATGTAGTGCTATTATCAGATCAGAGTTTTACCTGTTGTCTTCTAATCATTTCAACAGTTGGAAAATCCCTTTAGTGGGTAGCTTTAACAGGCTTATTGTAAAACCTATAACTAGGTGACTCAAGATCATTGAGCTCTTCAAATCATCTAGCGAGGTAACCTTTAACAGGGTATATAGCCATTCCTTAATTGCATGATCTCTAACAGGATCGGTTCCTAGCAGAACCTTATTGTAAAGTCTTTAACCGGACTAGGCTCTTAATAGGGTGAGCTTCAAAAGAGTTCAAACAAGCTTGTGGGTATTCATCCCCACCATGGTTTTTCCCATTTGGGTTTCCATGTGAAAAATCTGTGTTACGTGTTATGCATTTTTCATGTGATGTTTCTAAATTATTTGGTTGAGAGATTATGCATGTAGAGTTAATAGGTTATGATATTACTAGTATATCACATGCATATGTTTATGGATGAAGCTGATGTCAAGTATTGATTGTATTTGAAGTGTTCAGACTTATCAATCTTTGGTGTCTAGTGTCTTATTGTGTTTAACCAGTAATGGTGACAACTAGTTGGTATTGTTTTAAATAGATAAGTTGTTGAAAGTTTTTGCCTATACTGATTCACCCCCCCCCTTTTAGTATCGGTTGGGGTATCTATTATTCATCGTTATTCATCAACAAAATGTGGATATCTCTTGAAAATCAGTCTGGGATGGTCATTGACCTCAACAATAGTAGAATTTGCATCAAATATAGGTATAGATGATGATCCTGCTTTGATGATTGAAGATAAGTACCTGTGAATCGCTGTCAGTGAAAGACACTAAAGACCTCTTCCAATCGCTGGTGAAATCACTCAAGATGATATCTAATCGCATTGAATCACCTTAGACTTGCTCTGAATCAGTCTTAATCACTCTAAATGCATGGTGATTAAAAATAAAGTAGATTCAACCTTTTATCCTCCAAGAAAAACCGTAATCCGTCATTGATATAAATGACTTTTGGTGAAAGATATCGGATCTTTGTTAAACATCTCCATGCCAAATAGCATATTTGATGTATGGAACATCTTATAGAACCTATTCCCAGGACTTAAGTAGTATTACTGTGAATTTTTCCTACCCCTAAGGCATTTGCCTCTATTACCAGATGAGCTTCCTGCCGGTGCAAGAAAAACCTCCTCTATCAATTAAGTAGCCAAAGCATTATCATCTGTATATTGATCTTCAGAGTTCTTGACCCATCTCTAGGTATGTTCTTGCTGGATTTCATTAATCTTTTCTTTCCCTTTCTTATTTGATCCTCCATTTCCAACCGATGGATTTCTGCTTCTACAATATTTAGCAATATGTCCAACTTCATTACATGCATAACATGTAAAATTGTTCTTTTGAATTGCTTTGCTAAAACTGTTATAATTGCTAGACCTGCATTGATTAGCCATATGTCCAAATTTTCCACATGCATAACATTTAACATTTATTCTACAATCTTTTGTCCTATGTCCATTCTTATTTCATTTAGAACATTGACCGGGAGCAGAATTATTGTTCTAATTTTCTCTATTTCTACATTGCCTAGCCATGTGACCAAATTTATTACAAACAAAGCATCTACCATTAAATTTATAAGCATTAAACTGCCTTACCTATCCCTTATGGTTTTGATCTTCATTTGTTGTACCAAAACTCTATCCTTGTTCAAATCCAAGTCCACTAGAATCTCTATTCTGCCTTTGTCTCTTCAATAACTCATCAAGTTGTGCTGAACTAACCTTAAATTTGTCTTTGTACTCACTTGCAATAGTTAAATCATCTCTCAAAATTATCATTTGTCTCTCAAGCTCTTGTTCATTACTCTGGGATTGTACAAAATCAGTTCTCAACATATCATTTTCATGAACCAACCTACCACATTCTACAAATTTTTTCTTGAAAGATACAACAAGATTTTCTTCCTTTTTATTCCACTCTTCAATCTCCTTAGACATTCTCATAGTTATAGCTTGCATTTCATTCCTCATGACCATGTTCTCCTGACTTAGCTTTTGACACTGCTGCTTAAGTGCATCTTTCTCTTCATCCTTATTCTGCAAAAGCTCCCTCCTCCTAGCTTGAATAGATGAAAACCTCTCCTATAGGACAAGAATGAATTCCTAAGAAGAATTCAATTCATCTAGTAGCTTCACATTATTCATCCTTTCAGCATCATAATCTTCAAGTACCACCTCAAGTTGCTTTTCCAAACTCATATTCATGGATTTTGGATCTAGTATCTTCCTCAGGCTGTTAAAATTCCCCCAAAGCACAAGGCTCTAATACCAATTGTTGGAATCCAAGAACACTGAGAGGGGGGGGGGTGAATCAGTGTTTTGCTGGAATGACTAATTTTAACCTTATTAAAACATGTATACACCAACTAGTATACTGATACATATAAGATTGAAAGAAGTAAAGAAACCAATAAGCCAATCACACAAATTAATACCATAACATAGAGATTAATACATGGAAAACCTCAAAGAGGAAAAACCACGATAGGATTTGTGACCCACAATATCAATCCACTGGCCATATGAAAAGATATTACAAAATATAGGGCCTGCACTTATAGGAAGGATTACAGACTAGAGCACACTGCTCAATCACAAAAGGAGCCTCAATGACTACATACAAATCTAGACTACAATCCGGAGAAATGATTGAACTGCAAAGATAGCATCTTCTATGCCTGATTACAATTCTAGTTAAGCTCCATCTCTTCTGGTCTAAAACCCTAAACCCTTACTAAAATACCCCTTTACATAAATATCCTCACATTAATGATCTTTAATATATTTTTCATTACATAACATTATCATATTCATCTATCCATCTCTATTACAAAATGATCTAACCAATTGACCTATATACCCTTTACAAATTATCATGCCTTATGTTGACTTATAAAGATAATTACAATATGAATAAACATGTCGGCTCAATACATGAATGTCAAAATCAATTACTGAAGCCAGATCTCCCAAGTTATGCTGACCTCCAATACCGATAACTTGATGAAATCATGTCGGCCTGTAATGTTAGTAACCAAATATTTCTCTTCCAACCGGTAAAGATACCTTTTGGTGCCGGTGAAGTGTATGTCGGTAATCAACTAGACCAAAATGTGAAAGCCAGAACAAGTTTCCGTGTTGCCATCAATGACAACATATTGAAACCAACCAATTGAGTGTCAATTGGCAACATATATCCACTACAACATAAAAAAATTAGGTAATTTTGATATGCTATCACTCTAAAACAAGCATCTGTCTGATAGTTTGGGAAATATGAAGCCCATATTTAAGGTACTTCACAATAAGGGTTTTATATAATTTATTCATTTTCTGATGCTCAATGAACCAGAATGGGTCCGATATATTCTAAAAAGGTTTCATGATGAATTTATGTGGCCAGATCAACCTTACAAGATAACCAAGAAAGCCATTGAAGAAGATACATGTTTAAAAGCAACCGGTGAAGTCCCCAGATTAAGGAAAATACAAAATACAATGCTGACAAAGATTACCATACTCAGTTTGATAGTCGATCGATGACTATCAATGATATTATTGAGCATGATGTTAGATTTTCCTTGATGATGATTAGATACAAGGTATATCAATTAAGTAGGTTAAATTCAGTATCAGACACAACCGTATTTGTAGCCTATGAAATTCTAAGGAAGACAAAAGGTATGATCTTTGTACAATACTTGTCAAAGAGTTAATGAGCAACTTGAAGAAAATAAAGCAAGATAAGAAAAATGTCTTCAATTTTGGATCCCTAATTGTTTGTTTAGCACTTTATTTCATGAATGAGATCCTCAAAATTGGAAAATTCTAATGGGCTTATGATAAACTAGTGGCCATGAAAATCAAGGAAGAATTGTTGGGTTTGGGTGACAATGTAATGCGAAATTCAGCTTTATGGGGCTATTTCAAAACTTTTGAAGCCACCATGAAAAATATAGAGAGAAATCCTAAAGAGAGTGGAAAAATATGAGAGAACTATTTGTTTCATGGTTGACAAGGATTAGTGTCATATGAAGGTAGTTGATCTGAGAACTATTTGGATCATGCCCATGGGGTATGAGGTGGATGTATTCATGCTTGATGCATATTCTCAATACTTTTTGAGTCAATCCATGGACAAGAATGAGGAGAGATTTGGTAATTTCAAGCAGAAGGATTTGGACCTACAAAAGAAATTTACTGGGCTCGAAAACAAAAAAAATGTAAGAAAGAAAGTTGAGGAACTTGTCGAACAAATGGGTATAACTCAAGAAGGAGTGCAAAGAGCCAGAGAGAAAAATATACTGAAGGAGGAAGATATGGTGAAGCCACAATGTAAACTCATATCTTCTCCTCCCAAGTAGTCCAATACCAAGCAAAGCAAGTCTGCACCTATCTCCGATGTGCAGAAGCTGGTCCCCCCGCCTAAGCCTCAATCAACATCAACCAGTAGAGTAGAAAAGAGGAATAAAGAGAAGTTTGCAAGGAAGTATGTAGCAGCAAAGGAGGAAATTGAATTGGATGAAGAGGTTACAGAAGTGAATAAAACTAGTACATTTACTAGAGTAGTTAGAAAACCTGTATCCAGTGATGCCCCATCTTCAAAGAAAGCTAAAACACAAGGTGAGTCATCTGAAAAAATGAGAGAAAGAAAGAAGCAGAAATCTGAGATAGATGAAACTCTTAAATTGGGTAAGATTGAAGGTTCTTACACTATTGTGCCTCCATTACAAAAGATTATAGATACAATAGTTAATGAAGGCAATTTGACAAAGCTTTCTATGTATTATGAGCATTCTACTGAAAACGTTTAGAGAGCTATTGAAAAAGAAGTTGTACATTATATGAATTTTTTTAGTAAAGTATTGATTAAATTGTCATCCACAATTCCAAAAGAGTTATATGATATCCTAGATGCTTAGAGATACACAACTAGTCTAGAAGATGAAAGGTTAAAATAACTTACATTAGTAAAGTTGTGTCCTGATATAACAAGAGAAGAAATACCAAAATTTTTGGGACTTGCTTGCTAATACAATGAGGATCTAGCTAATACTAAGAGGGGGGGTGAATCGGTATTAACAAGAACTGAAAATTTTAACTCCAAAAAATATTTATCATAGATTTGGAAAACATTCAACACATAAACCAATTCTTCTTAACAAATTTCTCACTTTCCTTATCAGATCTAGACAATCATTTACCACTTTTGCAAACTCATTAATAAGATTAGCCATCAACTCAATATTAGATCAACACACACTTTTACCAACTTATTAACTAATCATAATGCTTCATCAACCAATTAACCATCAATACCGGTAACCACTTTAAGATTTATCATAAAAAAACATAATCTGTCTTAACCGGTAATCAAAAATAAAACATGAAAAACATTCCACACATGAACACCATAATTTTTTGACATGGAAACGCAAATGAGAAAAACAACGGTGGGAGTTGGTACCCAATAAAATTTTTACTCTTTCGAAGTACTCCCTGTTAGGAGCTTAGCCTTGTTAGGATCTTACAATATACCCGGTTAGGAGTAGACCCTATTAGTAGTCACCTGGTTAAAGAACTTACCTATCACTCCAACTAGGAGCTTAATGATCTATTAGGATCAACCTTATGAGAGGATTTACCACCCTTTTTGAGAGCTTCCCTGTTAGGGGACTTAAATGATTAAGGCCTTTTAGGACCTACTCGATTAAGGGATTTAAGCCACTTTAACTATTAGGGAACAACAGTGAAAAGTGATTTGAAACTTTTCACTTTCAGCTTGCTAAATCAAATCCAGTTATAAGTCACATTTTGCAACACTTAGGAAGATCTCTCTCTTCTTTGATATGACACCACTCTCTTCTCTTAGATCACCGACACATAAAACATCAACTGTGTCATCCTAAATAGACATTTCAACTAGGTCGACCAATAAACCCTAATTACATCTTGAAATTACTATACAAATCATATCAGATCATCATCCAGATTATTACAACAATTTACAATGCAATATCAACCATTGGTTGATCATAACATCACAAAAATCCAATCTGTACCAAAGTTAAAACCTCAAAATACTCCACTAAGCATTTCATTGTTTCCCAAGAAATTCTTCCTTAAATTGTGCCAAAAAAATATTCAAATCATCTATGTGGGTTGTGACGTGTTACCTCCTTCATGTAGACTCATTGCCAATCATTGGCATAACAAAAACCATTACCGGTTAAGTGAATTTATCACTGGTCCTTAAACCCTACTAAAACCCTAGCAAAACTTCATCAAAAATTCAAAAGATACCTTCCATTAAACATCACAAGATGCAGTTCCAGTCACATACTAGAATCCATCATACAAGCTTATATTTCAAACCGCAAGTCATCAATCATCACCGATCACCCAATTTAATCAAAACATTTATGCATTACTGGTTAAAGTCCTAATTCATAGTCTTGTCGATAAAACCCTGTCAAACACAAACTCTAGTAGACCAAATCACTTAGCCAGCAAATAAAACATCAAGAACCATCTGTAAATATCTTCAATGATCAGTTGACAATAGTTTCCATCAATGACAACACAAATAACTGATAATGTCAACGACTCTCAAAATCTTAGTCTTCTTTCCTCTACCGATATAGTCATCCATCATCATCTCATATGCATAAGTTATGCAATCATGCCAACATACTCCCCTTTTGGCATTGATGGCAACACCAATTAGATATACAATCAGATTAGTCATTATTATAGCCTCTCATCTGCAACTTGTTTACCAGTAACACGTCATTTGTTGGTTCTCCTCCTTTTGTCTTCTCCCATATTTGATCTTGTTCTTCTCCCCCTTTCTCATAGGCTCCTTTTCTTCTCCCCAAGGATGATCATCAACTTCTCTCATATCTGATTGTTCTTTTCTTCTCCCCCTTTGACAACAATGCCAAAGGTGAAGATGCATCAATTATCTTCAATTATTTTGTTTTCGCTTCCATCATCTCTACTAATCAAATCAGAAGACCAAATTATTGCATCAGAGTACTAAATCAATACTTTACTTGTATTAGAACTATATCATCTGATCAAGTCAGAGCTGTAAATTAGAACATCATATCAAACTTGCATCAGAGCTACTCCCCCTATGAAGTAGCATGCATCTTCATCGATCCTTAGTAAATGACAAACATGAAATCCACAATATTGGTGCATCTCCATCATCTCAGTTCTTTCAGTGTAGGGGTGTAACCCCTAATTTACCTCTAAAAAACTCAAAGGTAGTCTTTGATAAGGTTTTAGTAAAGATATTAGCTAACTGATCTTTACTCTTCACATATTCCATCTTCACCTTCTTCTCTGAAACTCTTTCTCTTAAGAAATGATACTTCAACTCTATGTGCTTGGTTCTAGCATGAAGTACACGATTCTTAGAAATTTTTATCGCACTTGTATTATCACAATAGATAGTAAATTTTTATGGCCTACATGCATTTCATGGATGTAGCTACATACTCAGCTTCAGATGTAGATTGAGAAACAAATGATTGTTTCTTTCTTGTCCATGCTACTAGTCTTCCTCCAAGTAGAAAAGCTCCATCGATTGTTCTTTTCCTATCATCCACATTACTTGCCCAATATGCATTAGTATAGACATCCAAAGTAAAATCTCCTTTGCAGGGATACCATAATCCATAGTCTAATGTGCCTTTGAGATACTGGAAAATTCTTTTCACAACCATCATGTGACTTTCCTTCAATTCCTTTTGAAATCTAGCTACTAAGCCAACAACATGAGGAATATTCGGTCTACTATGAACAACATAATGTAGCTTGCCAATCATGGATCTGTACTCCTTTTCACTAACAATAGGGGAATCATCTTTCTTGGACAATTTGCAGCATGTTACCATAGGTGTACCTACCGGTTTGCATTCTTCCATACTGGAAGTCTTCAACACTTCTTTGGTATAATTGCTTTGAAAAATAAAGATACCATCATTTAGTAATTGGGCCCGTAAGCCAATAAAGAAATTTATTTCACCGATTAGAGATATTTCAAATTCCTTTTTCATCTAATTGCAAAAATTCATACACATATCATCATTACCAACAAAACTTATGTCATCTATAAATACTATTGCAGTTAGCATCTTGTCTCCATTAGTCTTCAAGTATATATTACTGTCCTCACTGGTACATTGAAATCCAATATTGATCAAATGTGCATGAAGTCTATCATACCATGGTCTTGGTGCCTTCTTAACACCATATGAAGCTTTATGAAATTTACAAACCATGTCCTTATCATTAGTGAGGGAAAATCCATCTGGTTGTTCAATGTATACCTCTTCTTATAGGATTCCATTCAAGAAGGCTAACTTGTCATCCATTTGGTAGAATTTGAAACCTTTATATGCAACAAATTCTTGCATCATCCTTACACCTTCTAATCTAGAAACTGGTACAAATGTTTCACCATAATACTTAGCTTCTTCCTGTGCATAGCCTTTGCAGACTAACCTTGATTCGCTCCTTACAAATCTTCCTTCTTCATCCAATTTATTCCTAAAGAACCATTTTGTTCCAATGACTTTCTTTTTGTCTGGTCTAGGAACTAGTGACCATGTCTAATTTTTCTAAATTTGATCTAGTTCTTCATTCATTGCATTCACCCAATCATCATCTTTCTATGCTTCCTTAATTGTCTTGTGTTCTATTATAGAGATCAAACAAGAATTTTCTCTAATGTTTCTCCTAGTCTGCACACCTACATTCTTATCACCAATTATCTTCTCTTGTGAGTTATTTAATTTGACATATTTAGGTATAGCCTGTGTTGGTTCTACATATTCCTCTTTTGATTCTCCATTTTCATCCTCACTGTCATCGCTTACCGGTTGAGCACCTAATTCTACGTTTGCCAGTTGATTGTTGTTTTGTGCTTCCGGTTCAATGATCACAAGTTTTTCCTCATTATCATCCTTTTCAAGTTCTGATCTACTTGTGCCTTTAGACTTATTTGATGAATCATCCACCTTCACATTAGCACTTTCAACAATTTTCTTAGTTCTCTTATTGTAACATTTATATGCCTTACTCTTAGAGGAGTAAGCAAGAAAAATTCCTTCATCAGATTTTGCATCAAATTTCTTAGTATAGTTATCCTTCTTAATGAAACTTTGACTTCCAAAGATTTTTAAACAACTTATGCAGGGATTTTTACCATACCATACCTCATAAGGGGTCTTATTGTTACCTTTCTACACAAGTACCTAGTTTAATGTATATACTACAATACTAACCACTTCTCTCTAAAATATCTTAGGTACATTACCCTATATTAACATTGTTCTAGCACCATCAACAATTGTTTTGTTCATCCTTTCTACTATGCCATTTTGTTGTGGTGGTCTTGGAGCGGACATCTGTCTCTTGATACCTTGTTCATCAAATGTGAATTCACTACCTCGGTCTGATCTTAAACATTTCAAATTCTTACCGGTCTCATTCTGAACTAGAGCTTTGAATGTTTTGAACTTAATAAAAGCTTTATATTTCTCCTTCAAAAATGTAACCCACATCATCTGAGAAGAGTAATCGGTAAAAAGCATGAAATACCTATCACCATAATAGCTTTTTTTTCTCATAGGGCAAAAGAGATTAGTATGTACCAAGTCCAAAATATTCTCAGATGTACACTTATTGATTTTAAATGAAATAGAGGTCATCTTACCAATTTGACAATCTTTACAAATCACATTATCTAGTTTAACAATTTGTGGCAATCCTCTTACAATACTTGAGTTGCTTACCTTCACCAAGTTATCAAAATTCACATTACAACATCTCCTGTGCCACAACTAGCTATCTTCCATTTTTGCAACTAGAAAATTATTGACATTAGCATTCAAATGAAATAAGTTAGCTCTAGTTTTCTTCCCAGTAGCAATCAGTTCACCATTACCTCCAAGAATTCTGCAGACTCTGCCATTAAACTAAAGAAAAATAACCTTTATCATTAAGTTGTGCAACACTTAACAGATTATGCTTTAGAACATCAACCCAAATTAAATCATCACCATTACTCTTCCCATTTATCCTTGTTGAACTTATGACCCTCTTTCTTCATCATCTTGACTGCCTCATAATCTTTTCCTCAAGCAGTTTACCTTTCTGCACACAGAGGACCAATGCTTTGATACTAATTGTTAACAACATGAAGATCCGGTTAATACTAAGAGTGGGGGTGAACCAGTATTAACAAGAACTGAAACTTTAAACTCCAAAACAAACTTATCACAGATCTGAAAAACATTCAACACATAAACCAGTTCTTTTAACAAATTTCTCATTTTCCTTATCAGATCTAGACAATCATTTCCCACATATGCAAACTCATTAATCATATTAGCCATCAACTCAATATCAGATTGACAAACACTTTTACCAACTTATTAACTAATCATAATGCTTCATCAACCAATTAACCATCAATATCGATAATCACTTTAAGATTTATCATAAACAAACATAACTTGTCTTAACCGGTAATCAAAAATAAAACATGAAAAATATATGAAAAGCATTCCACACATGAACACCATAAATTTTTGATGTGGAAACCCAAATGTAAAAAATCATGGTGGGAGTTGGTACCCACTAAAACTTTTACTATTTTGAAGTATATTCTATTAGGAGCTTAGCCCTATTAGGATCTTACGATATGCCTGGTTAGGAGCAGACCCTATTAGGAGTCACCCGGTTAAGGGACTTACCTATCACTCTAGCTAGGAGCTTAATGATCTGTTAGGATGAACCTAGTGATATGATTTACAACCCATTTTAAGAGCTTCCCTAGTAGGGGACTTAAATGATTAAGGCATGTTAGGACCTATTCAATTAAGGGATTTAAGCTACTGTAACTATTAGGAAACAATAGTAAAAATTGATCTAAAACTTTGCACTTTTAGCTTGCTAAATCAGATCCAGTTATACTTCAAAATCTACAACACTTAGGAAGATCTCTCTCTTCTCTAGTACAAAATCACTCTCTTCTCTTAGATCACTGACACAAAAACCATCAACTGTGTCATCCTAAATAGATATTTCAACTAGGTCAACCAATAAACCCTAATTACATCTTGAAATTACAATAAAAATCATATCAGATCATCATACAAATTATTACAACAATTTACAATGCAATATTAATCATTGGTTGATCATAACTTATCATAAAAAATTGATCTATACCAAAGTCAAAACCTCAAAACACTCCACTAAGTTTTTCACTATTTCCCAAGAATTGCTTCCTTGAATCGTGCCAAAAGAACATTCAAATTATCTACGCGGGTTGTGCCATGTTACCTCTTTCATGTAGGCTCACCATCAATTACCATCATAACCAAACTCATTACCATTTGAGTGATTTTATCACCGGTCCTAATTAAACCCTACTAAAACCCTAGTGAAACTTAATCATAAATTCAAAACATGCCTTCTAGTAAACATCATAGGATGTTGTTTCGGTCACATACTCCAATCCATCATACAAGCTTATACTTGAAACAACAAGTCATCAATCATCATCAATCATCTAATTCAATCAAAATATCTGTGCATTACCAGTTAAAGTCCTAATTTATAGTCTTGTCGATTAAACCCTGTCAAATTGTCAAACTCCAACTCCAGTATACCAAATCACTTAGCCAACAAATAAAACATCAAGAACCATCTATAAACATCAACATTGATCAGTTGACACTAGTTTCCATGAATGACAACACAAATAACTGATCATGTCAACTACTCACAAAATCTCAGTCTTCTTTCCTCTACTGGTACAGTCGCCCATCATCATCTCATCTGCATCATTTATGCCAATCATGCCAACATTCTCCACCTTTGGCATTGATGGCAACACCAATCAGATATACAATCAGAGTAATCATTATTATAGCCTATCATCTACAACTTGTTTACCAGTAACACATCAACTGTCGATTCTCCTCCTTTTGTCTTCTCCCATATCTGATCTTGTTCTTCTCCCCCTTTCTGATAGACTCCTTTTCTTCTCCCCAAGGATGATTGTCAACTTCTCTCATATCTGATTTTATTTTCTTCTCCCCCTTTAACAACAATGGCAAAGGTGGAAATGCATCACTTATCTTCAATTCTTCTATTGCCACTTCCATCATCTTTGTTGAATAAATCATAACACCAAATTATTGCATTAGAGTACTAAATCAGGACTTTACTTGTATCAGAATTATATCATTTTATCAGATTAGAGTTATAAATCAGAACATCATATCAAACTTGCATCAAAGTTGTCCCCCCTATGGAGTAGCCTACATCTTCATCAAACCTTCATGAAAGATAAACATGAAATCCACAAGATTGATGCATCTCCATAATCTCAATTTTCTGATGTAGGGGTCTAACCCCTAATTTACCTCTAAGAAACTCAAAGGTTGTCTTTGGTAAGGTTTTAGTAAAGATATTAGCTAACTAATCTTTACTCTTCACATATTCCATCTTCACCTTCTTCTCTTGAACTCTTTCTCTTAAGAAATGATACTTCAACTCTATGTGCTTGGTTCTAGTATGAAGTACATGATTCTTAGAAATGTTTATTGCACTTGTATTATCGCAATAGATAGTCAATGGTTTAGACATATCCATCTTGAATCCTTCTAGCACATGTCTCATCCATATGGCCTGCGTGCAATTCATGGATGTGACTACATACTTAGCATCAACTGTAGATTGAGAAACACATTATTATTTCTTGCTTGTCCATGCTACTAGTCTTCCTTGAATTAGAAAATCTCCACCGGTTTTTATTTTCCTATCATCCACATTACCTGCCAAATTTGCATCAGTAAAGACATCCAAAGTGAAATCTCCTTTGCAGGGATACCATAATCCATAGTCTAATTTCCCTTTGAGATATTGAAAAATTCTTTTTACAACCATTATGTGACTTTCCTTTGGTTCCTTTTAAAAACTAGCTACTAAGCCAACAACATCAGCAATATTTGGTCTACTATGAACAACATAATGTAGCTTTCCAATCATGGATCTATACTCCTTTTCACTAACATCAGGGGAATCATCTGGCTTGGACAATTTACAGCATGTTACCATAGGTGCACCTACCAGTTTGCATTCTTCCATATCGAAAGTTTTCAAAAATTCTTTGATATACTTGATTTGAAAAATAAAGATACCATCATTTAGTTGTTGGACCTGTAAGCCATTAAAGAACTTTATTTCACCAATTAGAGATATTTCAAATTCCTTTTTCATCTCATCAAAAAAATTCATACACATATCATCATTACCACCAAAACTTATGTCATCTACAAATACTTCTGCAGTTAGCATCTTGTCTCCATTAGTATTCAAGTATATATTACTGTCCTCACCGGTACATTGAAATCCAATATTGATCAAATGTGCATGAAGTCTCTCATACCATGGTCTCAGTGCCTTCTTAAGACCATATGAAGCTTTATGTAATTTACACACCATGTCCTTATCATTAGTGAGGGAAAATCCATCTCGTTGTTCCATATATACCTCTTCTTATAGAATTCCATTCAAGAAGGATGACATGACATCGATTTGGTAGACTTTGAAACCTCTATATGAAACAAATGCTAGCATCATCCTTATAGCTTCTAATCTAGCAACCGGTGCAAATGTTTCACCATAATACTCAGCTTCTTCCAGTACATACCCTTTGTAGACTAACCTTGCTTCGTTCCTTAAAAATCTTCCTTCTTCATCCAATTTATTCCTAAAGACCCATTTTGTTCCAATGACATTCTTTTCATTGGGTCTAGGAACAATTGACCATGTCTGATTTTTCTCAATTTGATTTAATTGTTCATTCATTACATTCACCCAATCATTATCTTTCAGTGCTTCCTTAATTGTCTTGGGTTCCATTGTAGAAATCAAACAAGAATTTTCTCTAATCTTTCTCCTAGTCTTCACACCTGCATTCTTATCATGAATTATCTTCACTTGTGAGTGATTTAATTTGACATATTTATGTATAGCCTGTGTCTGTTCTGCATCTTCCTCTTTTGATTCTCCATTTTCATCCTCATTGTCATCACTTACCGGTTGAGTACCTAATTCTGTGTTTGCTAGTTGATTGTTGTTTTGTACTTCCAGTTTAATGATCACAAGTTTTTCCTCATTATCATCCTTTTCAAGTTCTAATCTACTTGTACCTTTAGACTTATTTGACAAATCAACCACCTTCACATTAGCACTTTCAACAATTTTCCTAGCTCTCTTATTGTAGCATTTATATATTCTTAGAGGAGTAACCAAGAAAAATACCTTCATCAGATTTTGTTGGCATTTTGGAGGAATTGATTATGTGTTGCATTGATGTTTTTTAATTGATGTCAACACTAGCTGTTATGGTTGGTTACTGACAGAAGATCTAATGTTACCGACAGAGGAGACTATCTATTGGACACTTCTGGCATGTTTGGATCAATGGAGTGTGTTTGGTTACACATGGTACATGCTTCTGGAGCATGTCTTGGTTAGATGGTATTGACTTGGTAATCATATGATATCATACACTCTTGTAAACCCTTACCAGCATAGGTTTAAGGCTCTACTGGTAGAGATTTCATTGAGAATTCTTGATAGGATGCATAAGTGGTGTTGGTGCGGCTTTCAGGATGCTAAAGATGTTCTTTGATCGTGCTTCAATCAGTTGGAGACATTGCTTTGGTGTGGTGGACTCATAATAGGTCTGATGCCTATCTAGGTTATGGACCGGTATCATGTTAACGTGTTTTCTACATGTTACAAGGATGTTTTATGGATTGGTCAATATTGTTTTGGTCTAAAGCCGATATGGAATATCATTGTAATATGGATATATGTAATGATCTTATTGTAATATCTTTTAGGTGTCCGACCTAATGGGTTTAGGTCTTAGGGTTGGTATAAATCAATGTAAGATCTCATTGTAGATTAGGTATCATGGTCATAAATTATAATATCATATGCAAAGGAGTTTAGGTTAATCATTAAGGATCAAATTAGGATTAATGAAGAGGTCAAAGGCCTCTGGTATTGAGCTTAACCGAGACTGTAATCAGACATGGTAGATACTATCTCTAGCAGTTCATTCTACTGGATTGTTGTTCAAATATCTTGAGGTGGTTTTAACCTCTGTAGTTAGTGATACTCTTTTGTAATGAGTAGTGTGCTCTAGGCAGTGTGCCTTCCTGCATGTGCAGGCCCCTCATTGTAATAGATACTTTCTATAGAAGTATCATCTGATCGTGGGTATGCTTCCCACCGTGGTTTTTCCCTTTACCATTTTTTCCATGTACAAATCTTGGTGTTATGTGGTATGGTTGCATTGCATTGATTATCTGTTTATTATTAAGTTGCATTATTTATCGGTATCTGTGTCTACTAGCATCTATTTCTGCTTTACCGATATTTAAATGTTTATGTGCTCTGGTTTAAGGTTGTAATGTGAATTAATTGTTGTAATATGTTAACAAATGATTCACCCCCCCTCTTAGTTGTTCACCTATTATTCTAACAATTAGTATCAGAGAATTGGTCCTCTTTTGCAGAAGCTTAACCACTTGAGGTAGATCCTATGGCAACTAATCCACTAGCAACTATCTTTAGAAGAGAAATCCCTAAGCTTGATGAAACAAATTATGGGATATGGAAGATCCGAATGGAGACTCATCTTAGATGTCTTGGCAAGGATATTTGGGAGATCACTAAGAAAGGTTATACACCTTATAATCCAACATCTGGAAATCCTGCTCTTGTAGACTTGGATAAGAATATTGAGATTGAGTGTAGAGCTAGACAAGCCCTCCTATGTGCACTTACTAATCAACAAATCATGGGATTAACTGATAAATCATCTGCAAAGGTTATGTGGGATAAAATGCAAACTCTGAATGAAGGTGACCCTACTGTCAAAATTTCTAAACTTGATGGCTACTAGGTGAGATATGAAAAATTGAAGATGGATGACAATGAAAGAATTGCTACATTTATGGAGAGAGGAAATGAGATTGTTATGGGAATTTAATGTTGTGGAGGATCTCTGAGTGAAGATGAAATAGTTTTCAAAGTCTTGAGAGCCCTTCCACTGGCTTACAAGATGAAGGCAACTGCAATTAATGAGTTGAGAACAATGTAAAATACTTCAGTTAATAGAGACATTTTGATTGGGAAGTTATCTGCTTTTGAGCTTGAAGAATTTGGACATTCTGGAGCTGCAAAATCTAAACTTGCTTTTCATGCATCATCATCATCATCTACCAGAAAGAATGACTGGAAAAACCTATATGCAAAGGAACTAAAAGACATGAGGAAAGAAGATGAAGAATTTGAGCAACTTGAAGCCTTATTTGCTAGAAGAGTACCTAAAGGACCGACAGGAAGTAAGTATGAAGGAAAAACACCTTTTAAATGTTTTGCATGTCATAAGATTGGTCATTTTGCATCTAGATATTCTAAAAGGAATGCAAGATTTGAGGAAAGAGTTAAGAAATATTTTAAGCCTAATCAGAATAGATACAAATTCAAGAGAAACAAAAAATGCTTCATAGTGGATGAGGAAGGAGTAATTGATGACTCCGAGGATGAACCGATAGAAGAATCTGCTAGTGGATCTAACAATGGAAAGGAATGGGTGTTCTATGTCTTAAAAGAACATGAACTGGAACTAGCTATCTTGAATGAAGAGAAGGCCTTGGAAGAAAAAGTTGAAGATAAGGATGAATGGGTAATTGATAGTGGATGTTCACATCATATGATTGGAGATAAAAGAATTTTTTTGTCCCTGCATGAATACAATGGCGGTCAAGTAAGATTTGGAGATGGCAAAGCATGTATGATCAGAGGTAAAGGCACTATCTCTCTAGATGGTAAGCATAATATTGACAATGTCTATTATGTAGAAGGTTTAAAGCATAATCTTTTGAGTGTTGGTCAGTTGGTGGATAAAGGATTCCAACTTCAATTCATGGATAGAAAATGCCAAATCATTAACAAGACTAGTTTGAAGATTTCTACTGGTACTCAGACTAGAGGTAATATGTTTCATTTGAACATTGGTAATAAGACATGTTTTATTGCTCATGTTGATGAGAGTTGGTTATGGAATAAAAGGTTGTGTCATGTTAATGTTGATTGCACTGTCAAGATCAGTTCAACAAAGGCAGTTAGAGATATACCTAAGATTATGAAGCCTCGTTATCCGGTATGTAAGGAATGTCAATTGGGAAAGCAAGTGAGAACTAATTTTAAGAGCATACAAGATAAATCTAATGATGTTCTTGATTTGATTCATACTAACTTATGTGGTCTAGTAAGGATTAAAATCTTTCAAGGTGATAGGTACTTCATGCTGATAATTAATGATTATTCTAGAATGACATGGGTGACTTTTCTTACAGAGAAGTCTAAAGATTTTGAGATATTCAAGATCTTTAAAGTAAAAGTTGAAATTGGATTGAAAATCAAATGTCTAAGATCAGATCAAGGTGGTGAGTTCACTTCTCATGAATTTAATAGTTATTGTGAGACAAATGGAATTAGAATACAATTATCTGCAACAAGGACTCCTCAGTAGAATGAAGTGGTGGAAAGAAAGAATAGAATGATTTTGGATGTAGCAAGAACCATGATGATGGAATCCCAATTGCCTCATATCTACTAGAGAGAAGTAGTGAGTACAACAGTCTACACATTCAATAGAGTTCACACCAAAGATGAAACCAGTAAGACTCTTTATGAACTATGGTTTGGACATACACCTACTGTTAAATATTTCAAAATTTTTGGAAGTAAATATATCAAAAGGAATGATTCAATTGGAAATTTTTATCCTAGATGTGATGAAGGAATATTTCTTGGTTTTTCTAATCAAAGCAAAGCATATAGATGTTATAACAAAAGATTGCAAAAAAATGTGGAAAGTGCAAATGTGTAAGTGGATGAGCAATACAAAAATCAATCTATATCATATTATAGGGAATCGACAATGGAAATTATCATAACTAAACCATGAATACCTCAACCGGTACAGGACACTGAAACTATTACACTGGCATAGTTAGAAAACTCAACTATGACTGATGATTAGATTAGCGAACCTGAAGTTCAAAAGAATCCAAGGTATGTAAGATTAAACCACTCTGAAGATCAAATCATTGGAGATAGGAACAAGGGAGTTATGACTAGAAGGAGACTAGAAAATGAAGAGGTATGTCTTATTTCTCAAGTTGAACCGACAACTATTATTGAAGCTTGTAAAGATAAACATTGGTTAAAGGCTATGGAAGATGAATTAGATCAGATAGAGAAGAATTAAACTTGGACTTTAGTTCCCTGACCTAAAAATAAGAATGTTATTGGAACTAAGTGGGTTTTTAGGAATAAACTGAATGAGTATGGTCAAGTTATAAGAAATAAAGCTAGATTGGTTTGTAAAGGTTATTCTCAAAAGGAAGGAATTGATTATGGTGAGACTTTTGCACTTGTAGCTAGAATTGAAGCTGTTAGGCTATTTCTTGCATATGCAACATATAAGAACTATAATGTTTATCAAATGGATATTAAATGTGCATTTTTGAATGGTGAACTTGAAGAAGAGGTATAAATTAAACAACCTAATGATAAGGATATGGTTTGTAGGTTAAAGAAAGAATTATATGGTTTTAAACAAGCTCCCAGAGCTTGGTATGCTAGGTTGGATACATATCTTTTGAAGCTTGGTTTTACTAAAGGAAGTGCTAATAGTAACTTGTATTACAAAATTACTAATGATGTATTCTGATTATTGAAGTATTTGTTGATGATATCATTTTTGGAGGAGAAGATAAATTGTGCATGGAATTTTCTAACAACATGAAGAATGAATTTGAGACGTCCATGATTGGTGAAATGACATTTTTCTTAGGTTTGCAGATTACTCAAACTGATAAAGGCATCTTTATCTATCAAAAAAAGTATTTGAGGGAATTGTTGAAGAAGTTTGGTATGGATAATTCCAAACCGATAAGTACTCCTATGGTGACAACTAATAAATTTTCTATCAAAGATACATCTACACCAGTAAATCCAACAAGGTAGAAGTCTATGATTGGTGGCTTGTTATATCTAACTCAGAATAGACTAGATATTATGAATGATGTGAGTATTATTTCAAGATATCAAAGTAATCCTAAAGAAAATTATGCATGTGCAGTAAAGAGGATATTGCAGTATCTAAAAGGCACAACTAAATATGGCTTATGATATTCTAGAGATGACAACTTCACTTTGTGTGCATATACAGATTCAGATTGGGTAGGAGATACTGCTGACAAGAAGAGAACTTCTGATCAAGCTTTCTTTATTGAAAAGAAACTGGTTTCATCGATTAGCAAGAAACAACCATGCATTTCTTTATCTACTACAAAAGTTGAATATGTTGCAGCAATAACTAATTGTACTCAAGTCCCGTGGATGAAGCAAATGTTGAAGGATATCAGGGTAAAATATAGTGAACCGGTAGTTATCTACTATGATAACTTTGCAACTATTGACATGTCTAAGAATCTGGTATTTCACTCTAAGACTAAGCATATATCAATAAAGTATAACTTTCTGAAGGATAAGGTAGAAGAAAAGGAAGTCAAATTGGTTTATGTGAACACTAAAGAGCAGATTGTAGATATATTCACTAAACCACTGGCTAAGGAATCATTTGAGTATTTGAGAGATAGGTTAGGGGTTTCTGCCCCTCCGACAAAGACTTGATTGATATAGTTTAGTAGTAGTCCGACATGCATTATTAGGGATACTATTCATTCTAGTAGTGGTGAGTGGTGCTACTACTCAGGGGGAGTAGTCAGTTTTGAGTTTCAATAAATTACATTACTACTTTGATATTTTTGTCATATTTCTAGCATTGATGTCAAAGGGGGAGAGATATTGATGTGAAAAATATAAAAAAGGGAGTTGTATACATTAAGAGGAGAGATATTATTCAAAGGGAGAGTTTTGTTGGTTGTCTTCCATTGGGGGAGACTTGTTTGGCATTCTTTTTGGTACTTAGATGTTTTTCACATCTAGTGTTGCCATCAATGCCAAAGGGGGAGATTGTTAGTATTTTGGAGGAATTGATTATGTGTTACATTGATGTTTTGTCATTGATGTCAACACTAGTTTTTATGGTTGGTTATAGACAGAGAGGTTTTGGTTACCAATAGAAGATCTAGTGGTATCGGTAGAGGAGACTATCTGCTAGACACTTTTGGCATGTTTAGATCAATGGAATGTGTTTGGTTACATGTAGTACATGCTTCTGGAGTATGTCCTGGTCAGATGGTATTGACTTGGTAATCAGATGATATCATACACTCTTGTAGACCCTTACCGACACAGGTTTAAGGCTTTACCAGTAGAGCTTTCATTGAGAATTCTTGACAAGATGCATAAGTGGTGTTGGTGTGGCTTTCAGGATGTTGAAGAAGTTCTCTGATCATGCTTCAATTAGTTGGAGATGTCGCTTTGGCATGGTGAACTTAGAATAGGTCTGGTGCCTATCTAGGTTATGGATCGGTATCATGTTAACGTATTCTCTACAC
This sequence comes from Cryptomeria japonica, assembly GCF_030272615.1. Lineage (NCBI taxonomy): Eukaryota > Viridiplantae > Streptophyta > Pinopsida > Cupressales > Cupressaceae > Cryptomeria > Cryptomeria japonica. The sequence continues at coordinate 705,681,344 of NC_081408.1, forward strand.
ATTACCAGGATGTTTTATGGATCGGTCAATATTGTTTTGGTCTAAAGTCGACATGGCATATCATTGTAATATGGATATATGTGTATGATCTTATTGCAATATCTTTTAGGTGCCCGACCTAATTGGTTTAGGTCTTAGGGTTGGTATAAATCAATTTAAGATCTCATTGTAGATCAAGTATCGTGGTCATGAATTGTAATATCATATGTGAAGGAGTTTAGGTCGATCATTGAGGATCGAATTGGGATTAAGGAAGAGGTCAAAGGCCGTTGGTGTTGTGCTTAACTGAGACTATTATTAGGCATGGTAGATGCTATCTCTAATAGTTCATTCTACTGGATTGTTGTCCAAATATCTTGAGGTGGTTTTAACCTCTGTAGTTAGTGAGACTCTTTTGTAATGAGTAGTGCGCTCTAGGATGTGTTCCTTCCTACATGTGTAGGCCCCTCATTGTAACACATACTTTCTATAGAAGTATCATCTGATTGTGGGTAGGCTTCCACCGTGGTTTTTCCCTTTACCGGGTTTTCAACGTACAAATCTTGGTGTTATGTGGTATGGTTGCATTGCATTGATTTTTTGTTTATTATTGAGTTGCATTGTTTATCGGTATCTATGTCTACCAACATCTATTTTTTGCTTTACCATTATTTAAATGTTTATATGCTCCAGTTTAAGGTTGTATTGTGGATTAATTGTTGTAATCTATTAACAACCGGTTCATCCCCCCCTCTCAGTTGTTCACTAGTTATCCTAATAGATTTTGCATCAAATTTCTCAGTATAGTTATCCTTCTTAATGAAACTTTGACTTCCACAGATTTTAAAATAACTTACACAAGGAGTTTTACCATACCATAGATCATAAGGGGTCTTATTGTTACCTTTCTGTACAAGTACTTGGTTTAATGTATATACTACAATATTGACCGCTTCTCTCTAAAACAACTTAGGTACATTACCCTATAATAATATTGTTCTAGCAGCATCAACGATTGTTCTGTTAATCCTTTCTACTATGCCATTTTGTTGTGGTGTTTGTGGAGCAGACATTTGTCTCTTGATACCCTGTTCATCACAATACTTAACAAATTCATCAAATGTGAATTCACTACCTCGGTCTGACCTTAAACATTTAAAATTATTACCGGTCTCATTCTCAACTAGAGCTTTGAATGTTTTGAACTTACTAAAATCTTCAAATTTCTCTTTCAAAAATGTAACCCATGTCATCTTAGAATAGTAATTGATAAAAAGCATGAAATAACTATCACCATAATAACTTTTTTTTCTCATAGGGCCACAGAGATTGGTATGCACCAAGTCGAAAATATTCTTAGATGTACACTTATTGCTTTTAAAAGAAATAGAGGTCATCTTACCAATTTGACAATCTTTACAAATCACATTATTTTGTTTAACAATTTGTGGCAATCCTCTTACAATACTTGACTTGCTTACCTTCACCAAGTTTCAAAATTCACATGACAACATCTCCTGGGCCACAACTAGCTATCTTCCATTTTTGTAACCAGACAATTATTAACATTAGAATTCAAATGAAATAAGTTAGCTCTAGTTTGCTTCCCAATAGCAATTAGTTCACCATTACCTCCAAGAATTCTCTAGACTCCATCATTAAACTCAAGCCAATAACCTTTATAATTGAGTTGTCCAACACTTAATAGATTATGCTTTAGACCATCAACCCAAAATACATCATCACCATTACTCTTCCCATTTAAAGAAATAGCACCTTTACCTTTCATCATGAAGGGAGAGTCATTTCCAAATCTAACAACACGTCCATCAAATTCATTAAGAGTTATAAACTTACTTTTGTCTCCTGTCATGTGTTGTGACCAACCATTGTCTATAATCAATTCATCATTGTTTTCTACATGAGAAACCAATGCCTGCTCATCAAACAATTCCTCCTTCATGGCTACAAACACAATCTCTTCATTATCTTCACCATATTTAGACTCTTCATCAGTAGCACCTTTGTCCACTGCAACATAACATTTCTTTTTCCCTTTTCCTTTATACCTTCTAAATTTCTCCTTTTTTGTCATTATTAGGGCAATTTGCAGCAATATGGCCAATTCTACTACAAGAGAAATATTTCAATGGTAGATTTCCTTTATACTTACTGGTGCCTCTTGAAAATTTCTTTGCCAACAGTGCCTCAAGCTCCATTACATTATCTTCATTATCTTCACTTCCCTGATTACCTCCATGACTTGATCTGCATTCATGATTCTGACATACATCTTTAACTTTTCTAGTAGATGAACCAACAACAGAAGCTTTAAAGGCAGATTCACTAGGTTTAGTAACAATGTTATCGAGACTATTAAGCTCAAAAGTAGTTAGCTTACCGATTAAAGAATCAACAATTTGTCATGCCCAAAATTTAGGGCAAGATTGGGATAATTTTTTTTTAAAAACATTAAATCGACAAATATAAAATGCTACAACATGTTTTGTCTTAACTATGCTTAGATTAACTTTATCTACTAGCTCAAATATTCAAAAATAAATAAAATTAAATGTGGAATTCTAAGTGAGTAGTTTTATTGTCTACTCAAATTTAATAAATCAACTAATTCAGATAATTAATTGGTGAAGGCAAAATTAATCTCGGATAGACATTAATTGATTTTAGAAAACTAATTAAAATTATTCTCCTAGCATCCATTTAATCCATAATTAAAATGTGCTTTAATTTAATTAACTAAGGTACAATTAAGCCCATGACGAAAAACGTCCCATGAGATTTGATTCCAAAACCTATATCCAAGTATGTTAATTAAATCTCTACCCCTTTTTTTTTTTTAAAGAAATACCCTTAGGTTGATTAAAAATCAATGTTTGCCCACTTGATTTTATATACTCTTAAGAATCAACAACACTAAATAAATATTAAAATCTAAAGATATGCTTTACTCTTTAATTTCCACAGCTTTCTATTTATATTTTCATATATGTGTATGTAAATTTTTATATTTATATATAAATATATATATTTAATTACTATAACAGTTTCCCAAACTTTATAAAAATAAAGCCATCCAAACCCTAGTTAGGAATTTTGCATTATAAAACACCCATATTTTATAACTTTACTATTTTCTTATTATTACCCTAGCCCTACCCAGACTAGGGTTTAATATTTTTTTTTGGATTAAAAATTTTGGTGCAGGGCCGAATGGGAACCCCTGCGGCGGCCATGGCAGATAGGTGGATGCATTGTATGCTGGAAAGGGGGAGGGAAGCGACGGTCTATCCCCGGCCTGCACTGTCCACTGTGTGACCACACAATGGTGGTGACTTTACTATTTTCTTATTATTACCCTAGCCCTACCCGGACTAGGGTTTAATATTTTTTTTTTGATTAAAAATTTTGGTGCAGGGCTGAATGGGAACCCCGACAGTGGCCATGGAAGATAGGTGGATGCATTGTATGCTGGAGGGGGGGGAAAGTGACGGTCTATCCCTGGCCAGCGCCGCCCACTGTGTGACCACACAGTGGTGGTGCCACGGGCGCCGCTCACTGTGTGTTCACATAGTGGTGGTGCTGAGGGCACTGCCCACTATGTGCTCACACAGTGGCGGTGCCTTGGGCACCGCCCACTGCGTGAAAGCACAGTGGGTTTTAGCCCAACTCACCCCCTCTTCTTTCTCCTTGCTTTTAATATTTTATATATATATATATATAAGTATATTATATATATATATATATGTATGTATGTATGTATGTATGTATGTATGTATGTATGTATTTGCTTTTGTAGGTACTTATATAAATTTATTTTATATATATATATATAAGTATATACATGAAATTTGCATGTATATAATTATATATTTATATATAAATATATTTTATATAACAGAGATTATATAATGAATAGACCATAGTATTTTGATTTCAGGAATGTATAAGTTTCCTAAATGCAAAAATCAAATAGATGGATTATGAAAAATTCTAATTTACTTACAGCAAAAGTAAAGTAATTAAATTGTTTACTGTAGATGTTATTTTCTGCATATAAATAATGCCAATATTTAATTAATCCAAATTTCAACTATATAAATGACTAAATTTAATAAATTTACCAGCAACTAAATAAATCTAGATTTTATTTAAATAAAACTATAATAGATTATAATTTTCATTTTCTGCAATAAATAAATTGACAGACTTTGCAAATTCTACAACAACTATTTAAATGACCAATTTTAATAAATTTAGCAGCAACTAAATATAGCTATAATTTATTAATCTAGAAACCTTAGAGATGGCTATAAATTCCTTTGCTCTTATTTTCTAAAATTAAAAAAAAAATACAATCATAGAATTAAATAAAATGACTTTTACATTTTCCTGGATTGATCTAAATGCTTTTATTTTCAGCCTCCCACATGCATGCAAATCAAATTCATCACTTTCCTAATATTTGTGTTTAAATGCATAAAAGGAATAAATAAATCTCTTTCTTATCAAAATATCCTAAAACACAACAATGTTATCTTTCAAAAATATAGAAAACAAAACCAAAGTTACTTCTTTCTTTTCTACAGTATTGCATGAATAAATATTACATAACTTTAAACATATTCTCAAGTCTCTATAGTCACTTTACAAATAGGTCTCTCCTTTCAATTTAGTGAGGACTATCAAAGAACATTAATTACATTTACAACCTTTTTCTACAACAACTAAATCCAGCCACATCTACTTGTCCTGCCATTTTCTTCGAACAACCTGCAATTAAATCAAAAGCTATGACCATGGAGTGCTCACCTCCCAGCCTAGGCTAACTAGTAGCCACCCCCGAGCTTGGAGAACCAAGCCCTAGACAGGTAACACACATACAAACACAAAAGACAAGGGAAAAACTAACTCAACACAATCCCAACCAAGGCTACACTGCACCACATGTTTGTGATGTCTTTTCTAGGGTGGTAGAGGACCAAGTACCCTGAGGAGACTGCAGGTATGGTAAAACATATAGCCACCTCATGGCAAACCAAAACATATATCCACCTCATGGCAAACCAAATACATCAAGTATAACAACCCCACACTCCTTATTCCCCCCAAGGCATTTATGCCTTATTTGCCTACTTATGACCCCCAATGCATAAACAAGCCATACAACAAGGGTCACATAAAATCCCTTGTGATCACTCTCATAATGAGAGCCTCTCACTCTAGGGCTGTCACTTCTACCACCCACAAGACCATCCTCTCTCCCAAGAGTAGGAGGCCTTGATTACTCCCAAAACACATAAATTGCATAAGCACAAACACCAAACAAATTTCCAAGGAATACATGCAAGAAGGAAAACTAGCCCTTTACACAAGCATTTCTTTCAATACAACATGCAATAAGAAAACATTACAAGAAAGGTGAAACCAACCTTCAACTGCCCAAGGGTATGCTAGTTTTGTTGAGGATGAGCAGCCCAATTCCACAATCTTTGTTTCTCTACCCTTAGCCAAATTTTCTATACCAAATCTATTCTTTTCAAAACTGCATAGTCTCCAACAATGGAGAGTGGGTGATTACTCACAAAATCTCTCATTTTTGGCTATATAGACTTCAATGAGAATTCTCATAGGTTTCTAAAATTGAAAAAGGAAAAAAAACAAGAAAAATAGGAAAAAGATCCAAAAAGAAAAGGAAAAAGGAAGAAAGCAATCCAAAAGGATTTCTCAACCAAAAGGGAAGGTTATCCAACCTAGATGGCACTTTCTAATTTTGAATTTTCGCACATCTTAGAAAATCCAATTTTTGAGGTGACTAAACAATCACATGTGAGTTGGCACATGCCTAAAAACACTCCTAACTCATAGATATACCTTATGGGCTTTAGGAAACATCTTTAAACTACCCCTAGGAGTCCATTTAACCCCTTTTAAACCCATCTGAAGTTAATTTTCGGGTCAAACCTAAGTTGAGTACCCCAAAGATTTTCTACCTAAGGCAATTATGGAATCACATTAAATTTAGTTGAAAAAGCTATAGTTAAACAATTCCCTCCAAGAGACAAATTTAAAAACTCAAACATAAATCAACACATGTGTCAAGTGACACCAAGAAAATACTTTTACAAAATTACAAATGAAATCTTGTCTCTTGTTGGATTTAAATAAATCAAATAAATAACATTTAACACACATGCATCATTTACTATTTCGAATAAAATACAACACAAATGGGGTGTTGTCTCTCCAAATAGACAAACCCTGGTTTTACGAACATACATAGGTCTAGGTTTGGTTCACCATATTATTTCCATGGTCACATGGATATCTTTTCTTGTGCCACTCAAATACACATTAGTAATTTCCAATAACCTCGTATAATATTAAACACATGAATTAGAATACACATCAAACACTTCATATACAATTTACATTTGAGGAGTGTGCAATGTTTGAGGTTGATCGATACTATCAAACTTAATATGATTGATTTATTGCTCGTGCTTTATATAATTCAATATATCTCATATCCAAATAAATCCACATAAGCAATTATCATAATTCTCATAATTTTGATCCACACATAAAACATACATCCTAATTCTGTCATCATAGTAAAGTCTTACAAATCCAATAATGACATACATCATCTCCAATTTATCCTATTCTAGAATCATATAGAGTTCTATATCATAAAGCATATAAATGAAGCATCAACATACATCAATGTTATCCAAATCATGGAATCATATAAGTTCTAAATCCAGACATAGCTGACATACATTAAATCAAGATTATCCAATCAATGGATCTTTTAGGATTTCAAATTCATAACACATCAAAATATACACCACCAGGTGAAATAAGTCTATAACTTGGTTCAATTTATTTTCTCACAGATCTATTGGTCTAACACAGTCCATTCTATTGTATTATATAGCATTTATTAATAGGGTCAAACATGGTCAACTAAGTTAATCAAAGCTTGGTTTGGTGAAGGCCTTACACAATTACCTTATCCTTTGAAATAGATCTAAGTTCTTGGATTGTTGATACTCTAAGAGCATAATAAGGTTGAAGGTTTCTGAGCATTTTACTTACCACTGCATCATCATCTATTTTACCACCAAAACCTTTTATGCCGCCAACAACATATTTGATTCTATGACCATATTGTGCAATATTCTCTCCTTCTTGTATTCTCATGTAATCAAATTTTCCTCTCAATCTTTCCTTTTTTGCTCTTTGTACATGCTCATCTCCTTCATATATTGCATCTAAATTTTCCCAAACCTCACCTGTAGTTTCCAATCCTTGAACATCAATATATACTGAATCAAATAAAGTAATTACAATAGCTTCTAAGTCTTGCATGTTCTCTTGTTTCTCTGTGAGTTCATTTAGTGTCAAGGGAGTAGTAGTAGGAGCAACATATTTTGTTTCAACTTGCTTCCAGTATTATGCACCAAGACCTTTAATGTAGATCTTCAATCTGTCTTTCTACATCTTCTAGTTATCCTTGTTGAACTTATGACCCTTTTTCTTCATCATCTTGACTGCCTCATAATCTTTTCCTCAAGCGGTTAAGCTTTCTGTGCATAGAGGACCAATACTCTGATACCAATTGTTAACAAAATGAAGATCTGGTTAATACTAAGAGGGGGGGGGCATGAATCAATATTAACAAGAACTGAAACTTTAAACTCAAAAATAAACTTATCAGAGATCTGAAAAACATTCAACACATAAACCAATTCTTTTTAACAGATTTCTCAGTTTCCTTATTAGATCTAGACAATCACTTCCCACTTATGCAAACTTATTAATCAGATTAGCCATCAACTCAATATCAGATTGAAAAACACTTTTACCAACTTATTAATTAATCAATGTTGCATCAACCAATTAACCATCAATACCGATAACCACTTTAAGATTTATGATAAACAAACATAACCTGTCTGAATCGGTAATAGAAAATAAAACATGAAAAACATATGAAAAGCATTTCACACATGAACACCATAAATTTTTTATGTGGAAACCCAAATGGGAAAAGCCATAGTGGGAGTTGGTACCCACTAAAATTTGTACTCTTTTGAAGTACATCCTATTAGGAGCTTAGCCCTATTAGGATCTAACAATATGCTCGGTTAGGAGTAAACCCTATTAGGAGTCACCCGGTTAAGGGATTTACCTATCACTCCAGCTAGGAGCTTAATGATCTGTTAGGATTAACCTCATGAGAGGATTTACCACCCTTTTTGAGAGCTGCTCTATTAGGGGACTTAAATGATGAAGGCCCGTTAGGACCTACCCGATTAAGGGATTTAAGCTACTGTAACTGTTAGGGAACAACAACAAAAAGTGATTTGAAACTTTGCACTTTCAGCTTGCTAAATTGGATCCAGTTATACTTCACAATCTACAACACTCAGGTAGATATCTCTCTTCTCCAATATGACATCACTTTCTTCTCTTAGATCATCAACACATAAAACATCAACTGTGTCATCCTAAATAGACATTTCAACTAGATCAACCAATGAAACCTAATTAAATCTTGAAATTAGTTCTTCAGATGAAGCCAATATTGATGCTTTGGCTGAGGAGGTTGAAAAACTGAATGGTGAAAATCTAAATCTGAGGAGAGAGCTGGAAAGTCTTACTATCCGCATGAGTCAGGAACTAGAAGCCAGAAGATATGTTGAAGATATTATCAAGGAAAGAGATCATGAGATTACCAAGATCAAGCAAGAAAATGCTACCTTGCATGAACATTTGAATGCTGAAAGAGAAGAGAAGGAGAACCTATAGTTAGATCTTGAATTAGCATCATCTCTAAAAGAGAATCTATCAAAGAATAATGAAGATCTCACCACATATCTTATTGAAGGAAATGAGAAGCTGGACAAGTTCATCAAAAGTTCAATCTTGTTGGAAGAAAAAATTCAGTCTTAAAGGATGAAAGGTGATACCTCTGGACTTGGTTTTCACACATCTAAAAAAGGTGAGTCCTCTGGTACCAAGAGAAACACTCTTAAGAACAAATCTACTCCTAAAATCAAAAATCCTACTAGTAAGAAGGTCTTTAAACCTATTTGTTTTGTTTGCCATAAACCTAGTCACACTGCAAATGTTTGTAGAGACAAACCTAACAGAAATGCAAGCTTCAATACTAATGCTAGATATGTGTCTGAGAAGTTTGAAGGTCATTGCTTCACATGTGGAATGTATGGACATAGATCTGTTGAGTGCAAATATGGAGCTAATAATCCTGTACCGCATATGCATCCAAGACCAAATGGCAACTGGATGAGGAATTTTGACAACTGGGTCAACATGAACTGGCAAAGACCCTACAACAACTGGTTTAGTCCATTTGAGATGGAAAAGGTAACGAATGTCATTTGCACCATCTATAATAAATTTGGTCATGTGGCTATGAACTATAGAAGAAGAACTGGGAGAGGAAATGCAGGACCTTGGAGATCATCTGGTATGGCCTGCTATCACTGCAACAAACTAGGGTACTTAGCAAAATTTTGTAGATCCAGAAATAGAAAACCGATCAATTCTTCTAAGGATCAGAAAGGAAAGTAGAAAGTTAATGTTGAAGAAACTAGAGAGGAAATGAATTGGATATGAAAGAAAAAGAGTGATGACTCACCTGGAGAGGAAATTGTTCCTTCACCAAGTGAAGAGAACCCTGCACCAGTGAATTAAACCTTTTCATATGGCTAAGAGGATCTTAAATGGTAAATCCACCTCCAGACCCCTTGAGATGAATGAGTAGTAAGAAAATTTTGAAGCATGAAATTTTGGTAACCTTTTGCCAATATGTTATCAACTAGTTTTACTCCTTGAGCGGTAAAATTAGGGTTTGCAACCCTAACAGGTGAGCATTTAATGCAGTAGGTAAAAATGATATAAGTGAGTTTTCACTTTTTTATTTTGACCCTAATGCATTCGAGAGAGAAATTTGGAGTGCTTACTGAGCTGAGAAAGATTGTTGGTTGATAATAGTTGAAGTTGCATTGTTATTTGTAATCAAGCTGATTTAAAGGTAGCAGAAGATTGAACTGGTGTGCACTTGGGTAGTCAATCAACAAATGGGGCAGCGTGCATGAGAAAAGGTATTTCTTTGAAAATCCTTCTTTGAATCTTGTTCATCTGCAATGGCATCATCTTCAAAGTTTGTAGGGAGATTAATGATTACATCTGAGCCAATGGAATTTGTAGTGGCGGAATGAATTGTGTCATATAATGCATTATCATAGGTTCCTAGTGGAGTTTTGGTTAAAGGATATTTGTCAAGCTATATTGATTGTAAGATAGAGGATCTAGGATCTTTATATATTTACACTCAGTTAAAATCCCTCTGTGATGAGAATGAAAAGATTCAAACAGAGTATGCTAGGGTTTTTGAGAAGGGTTTTCATAATGCCACTTATTTTCTAGAAGATTTTGAGGAAGAGCATATCAAAATCATTTTGAGTCAGGTTCATGGTGAGAACATGTACTTAGAGAGAACTCACACTATAACTAAGGAAGCCATTCAGGCTATAACTGGTTATTTCTCAACCGGTAAAGTACCTATGCTAAGGTGAATTTCAAAGGAGATGGTATTCTCTCTAACTAGTTTAACATCTGATAAACGTGCTTTTTCTATTAACAATATCAGAGACCCAACAGTGAAACTGGCAGCAATGGTGATAGGCTACCGGGTATTTTACTCCAATAGACTAAATAGTGTTCCATCAGTAGTAGTACATACAACTCATAGGATCATAGCTGAAAATGCAAATTATGATCTTTGTGAGGCTATTAGAAGACAATTGTTTCTAAATCTACAATCTATCAAGAAGAACAACAATCAAAAGTTCAAGTATGGACAACTATTGGTTGGGTTGTTCTTTTATTTCCAAAATTTTTGACCAGGAATAGGTGATATTGAATGGTCAAAGGAACTACCGGTATCTTATCAAATCAAGAACAACATCAAGGCTGTAAGGAATACTTTTCTTGCTGCTATGAATAAGTATTTTAATGAGTTTTAGAAGAAAATGAGCATGAGAATGAGATTGCCCAAAGATGTGGTCAGACATTTGGTAAAAGACTTATTTTTCACAGTTACCACTGACTTTTGTTTGATGCAAGCAATTGAGCCAAGAAAAGAAGAAATGAAAGATATGAGTTATGAGGTAAACTATGAATTACTGGTTGGTTATGCTAATAACCTATTAGCATCTCCTAAAGATAAAAAGAAGGCAAAACTGGATATTGTGGTAGTCCAGGATGCACCAGTCGAAACCAGTATTGCTCCTGTCACAAGTGGGAAAGGAAAGAAAAAGAAAGATGAGGAAGAACCTCCGGTGATGAAGAATACAAGGGTGACTTAGACTATCCAAACCAAGAAGGAACCAGAACCTAAGGTCTATGCAAAGAAGGAGTATGTATCAAAGAAGAGAGGCCATAAATTAATTCTACAGGAAGAATCTGAGGGTACTGACACTGAGGAAGAACCCAAGAAGATGAAGGCAACTGACAAAATAACTAAACAAGTGAAGGAAGTGCCAAAGGAAACTATACCTTTCGATGTATCTACCTACAAGCCTATAACCCATTTTGAAAGGACAATGAAGCAATTAGGAAGGAAGAGATTTGAATTGGTAAAAAAACATTTTGATTCTTTTAGTGAAGATGAGAAAGGGCAAGTTATTCAATAGGTAATCAATCATTTGTGCTTTTATATTAGATTACCTCAAGATATTGAAAAGGATATCTCAAATTATTTATATACTATTCTTGTAAATAAATGGGAGGAATCTGTAAAGTTGGAGAAAGAAATTATTGATTAGATTTTTGTAGAATATTTTCCCAACTTGTCTAAAGATGAAATTAGTGCTTTAATTGATCAATACAAAACTTAATTTTCTTTTAAAGGAAGAAGAATGAAGATTCTTAATGGAAAGAGGTCAATTATTGAAATTAAGACCCATCAAATAGCCTATGATATCAAAAGGATGGAAGAACTCATACAATCCTCTAAGAATGAGGACGATGTTGTTAATCGACCAGAAATGGATGAAGAAGAGATTGTTCAAGCAGATGTGGTCTATCCTATCAAGAAGAAGGATGACATCACTATTCATGTTGTTGATGATGTTTAGGACATAATTGATCTATCTAGAGATGTCATTGCACTAGATATGGAGCCACCTGAAATCATAGACTTACAGGTCAAATTAGTTGAGAAACTGACAACTCAACCAAAAGTGGACAATCCACCAGAAATAGAACAAACAAAGAAACCCCAATCTCCACCGGTCTTACATGATACTCAAAAGGAGTCTATGGAAAATGTTTTCACTCATACTTCTGAAAAGGAAACAAAGAAGAATCAGGAGAAAGAAATCATTAAGGTTGCATCCTTTGAACCAATAAAGAAACAACAAATTGATGAGGATGATGATGATTCATTGAGCATTTAAGGGCCTATTGATGATGACAACATGAGCGCATTTGAAATGATGAATATTGTTAACATCATGCAATCTAGAGCGCATAAGAAGAGACTAAAAGAGCAAAGGATTGAAGCTGAAACAATTCAGAATGTAGTAGATATTCTATCTAGTTTGCTACTGGAAACTTCTACAATGCATATGTCAACCCCTATTAGAAAACTTGGTTAGTTAGTTGTAGATGCATCTGATCAAATAAAGTCACTTGAAGAAGTTGCTCATACCTATGCTGAGAAAAGTCATAAGAAGAAGTATGGAGAGAAACTTGTAAAGGACATTGATACTAGAAAAATGGCTCTATCATCTATTGAAACATGAGGAAAGTATCTTACTTCTACCAATAATGTTTCTTTCTTTTATTCTAATATTTAAAAAAGGTGCACATAAATAGAGTAAGATCTAGAAAGGATATGTAATGCCTATGTCCCACTTAAGGACTCTATTTTTTCTTTCAGCAAATCTGTGGATGATTTGCATAACAGGTTGGATATTTATGATCATGAGAAGGCAAAGAGACTCTAGTCTCTAAAAGAACTCAAAAGTCTTCTCACTTCATAGGTGGACATACTACAGATAGCCTACTCCAATGCATAAGCTATCTTAGAAACTCCAAAAACTAGTACACTGGATTCAATGGAAGAGTTCCATTCATAGATAATGTCTACACTAGAGTACACTGAGAACGTGTTGGAGACATGGACAAATACTTTATCATAGTTGAAGAGGAAATTCAATGCTATTTTCATGAGAATTGCTTATGCATGAATTTTGATTCAATTTTTTCAAGTTATTGTTCTATATGCTAAACACTTGGATACAAATTTTCTATATATATATATATATATATATTGCATTTTCAATTTGGCATTGTTGTCAAAGGGGGAGTAGAAATATGTATGTGTGTTTTTAAAAACTTTGTATAATGTATGTATTAAGGAGGAGCATGTGTATATGTGTAAATTTGTTTTGTATGCACACTTAGCGACATTATTGTAAAATTTTCTAAGTGTTGCCATCAATGCCAAAGGGGGAGATTGTTGGCTTGATGATGATTGTAATATATTCATCATATGTTGTCATTGATGAAACACATACACACACATATGTTCATATTATCTACCGGTGTAACTTCAAGGTGTTTACACTACAACTGGTATACTAAGAGGTTTATCTCTAACTGGTACTTTGTGACAATAGGTATATGCATAAGAGACAACCAATGGATATTCATTAATTGACATCAAGAAGAAGATCAAGTGGAGATTATGTCAGAAGATTCAAGGATAACGGTTTCTATATTTAACTCAAACTGGTATTGATTGTTCCAACTGATATTTGTTGATTGTGTGATGAGTTACCACAAATCGTGATGAGTTATCCCACCGAAAAATTTTTGGTGGTATTTTTATGATGAGTTATGATTACTTGATCAGATACACTACACCTAGGAAATTGTGTTATGATTTCTTTAGGCCGACATGAAATTTAAATGCCTATATATTGACATCATTGTCAATTATTTTATATGATATGAGCGAAAGTGATTT